>NC_133384.1:20244125-20466669 GCF_049309525.1 Garra rufa | reverse complement strand
CATGAAGATATTTTGTAAATTTTCTACCATAAATATATAAAAACTTGATTTTTGTTTAGTAATATGCATTGCTAAGAACTTCATTTGGACAACTTTTAAAGCGATTTTCTCAATATTTAGATTTTTTTGCCCCCTCAGATTCCAGGTTTTCAAATTGTTGTATCTCAGACAAACATTGTCCTATTTTAACAAACAGTATATCAATGGAAAGCTTATTTACTCACCTTTCATATGACGTAAGAATCTCAATTTCGACAATTTTACACTTATGACTGGTTTTGTGGTCCAGGGTCACATATTTAGATTTTTTGCACCCTCAGATTCCAGATTTTCAAAAAGTTGTATCTCGACCAAATATTGTCCTATTCTAAAAAATCCTAAAAAATGTGGTTTTGTGGTCCAGGGTCACATACAGTATCGCTGTTTATACTGTATTTTTTTTTTATCATATATTAGCACTGTAAGAAGATATGGTTGTGATTATTGCTGTTGACAACATCACATGGTCCACAAAATAGCTAGTATTGAGTTTCGCTGCAACAGACCGTGCCATTCCTAACCCTTTTACAAATAGATGCAGTTTCACATTAGTGCTGCTCATGTGTTCAATTACAATCAATGAGGGGTTTTTTTTCTCCTCAACACTCTGAAAGGCTTTCCACAAGCCATTAGGAGCTGCAGCTGGTGAGCCGTCCTCAAAATTCATGGAAAAGCAAGAAATACCCTACAATCCGGCTCACCTTGACTTGACTTTATTTGGAGGGGTGATGTAATACGTTGAAGAGAATGTAGCATGAAAGCCGACTCAGTTCCCGCCAAATATTCACCCTTGAAGATGGTGAATGTTAGACAACCTAAAACTAATTTAACTACGTTTAACTAAACACTCAGTTTCCCACATGCTCTTTCATTGGTTTCCCACACGCTGTGGCTTTTTTTAAAAACCTGGGATCGTTGTTGAGTTGAGCCAAGCTGCACATGCTTCAGCAAACGGCGGTTTGACAGAACGTCAGACCGATCTCGAGAGTTGCCGTCAGGCGTGTGTGGCATGAATGGCAGGTTGTGCGGTGGGCGCATGGGTAAGCGGGCCGCTCTCGTGCTGCGTGGAGTGACCGAGCAGATGGGCTGGAGAGCTGGCAGTTGGTGCCAGACGCAGCGAGGGCAGAGGGGTTTAGCGCGATGCTCGCCGCCATGTTGGAGGGCCACCTGCTTTTTGGCAGCATGTCAGTCCCTCGGTGCTTAAATGTGTTTATAGCAGCCGCAAGGTCAGCGTGTTTGCGTGTGTTCCTTTTTAAATGGATTTTGAGCAGCCAAGTTGGAGATGTGACAGTACGTATTCCTCAAATCGAAAGAGATGCCTATAATGCAATGGTTCTACATTGAAACAAAGACAGTTGATGCTTTGAAAAGCTGGCACAGTGATTGATAACTTAATTATCTTAATAATTCATGCATTTGATTTATGTTTATGATTCATTGAATTTTTAAAAAATACACTACCAGTCAAAAGTTTTTGAACACTAAGATTTTTTATGTTTTGTAAAGAAGTCTCTTCTGCTCACCAAGCTTGCATTTATTGGATCCAAAGTACAGCAAAAGCAGTAATATTGTGGTATATTTTTACTATTTAAAATAACTGCTTTCTATTTGAATATATTTTAAAATGTAATTTATTCCTGCGATCAAAGTGATCACTTTTTTATATTATTATTATTATAAATATTTAAAGCATTTTGAGCACATTTTTCAAGGATTCTTTGATGAATAGAAAGATCCAAAGATCAGCATTTATCTGAAATAAAAAGCTTTTGTAACATTATACAATTTAAAGAAGGACTATGCAATTCATCTGATCACTCTTCATAACATTCCGGAGTATATGCAAATTGCTATTATAAAAACTAGGGATGCACCGATACGTATCGGCCGATCACTTGCGCGTTTTGTCAGTAAAGCCGGTTCTGTAATCAGCAGTAAATGCCATCAGGTGCGTGATTTCACGTTGAGCCGTATATACTACACACAGCCGTTGTTCACTGACGAGCTGCGCACATTCACACTGATAATGAACATTGCTATGCGCAGCTCGTCGGTAAACAACGTGTGTAGTATATACGGCTCAACGTGAAATCACGCACCTGATGGCATTTACCGCTGATTACAGAACCGGCTTTACTGACAAAACGCGCAAGCATGATCGGCCGATTCGTATCGGTGCATCCCTAATAAAAACTCAAGCAGCAACTTTTCCAATTTCCAATATTTATGTAATTCTCAAAACTCTTGGCCACAACTGTACATCTTTAATATTTTATTGGCATAAATTTTCTTTTGTCTTCTGCTTAAAAAGCCTTATGCACTTAGAATTGTTTTGTTTTTTAGTGTTAATAGGATCCTCAAGTGCAAAGTAAAGAGTTTGTAATCATCTCTTGATACTTTTGCAATAGTGTTGTTTTTTTTTGTGTTCCTCCACTAAATATCCTTCCTCAAATGTGCTCCGAGATCGTTGGGATCTTGTGTGCTGTACACTGTGTGCTGCTCTGCCCTGCGAGTGTGCACTAAGCATACGCCTTGGCTTGAGCTCTGGAAACTTACAGCAAACCCTTTTGTGTTTCTGTCAGGAGCCCAGGACATTTTTTTGCGCTGACTGTTTCTGCAGAAACTCAGGGACCATGCGAGCTTTAGAAACAAAGAGGGAAAAATAAAGAGCATTGAGTGAGGCTTAGAGACAGAAAAAGACGCTTTAAGAAATGCCAGGCAGAGGAGGTGTGGCAGAGTTAAGATTCCCACTGAGCCAAACTCCAGTAGTAACTGGCAACTGTGTGTATCATCGTAAAGGAATGCCTGTGAAGCGATTACCTCTTTTCTTTATTGCACTATTAAAAGCGTCTTTTATCAGATACTTTATGTAATTAAACATGTAGGGCACAAATTCAACCTACATTCCTCTGCTATTTAGCTATTTGCAGTCTTTTTGCTTGTTTTGGATATAAGACAATGTCTTCAGTGTCAGTTTTTTCATTATTAAAGTGAACATATGTGACAGTCAGATATGAACAGCAGCAATTAAAAACAAACGTTTTAGAAAACAAGATGTATTCATAGAATGACAGCTGTTTTCTGAAGTACATGTGAGTGGTTCTATCTTAATAGAACTTGCCATCATAAGGCTAGGGTGTTTTATCATTAGCCAGGCGAAAATCATAACTACAGTAACTTAGAAAAGCAATAATGTCTCCGCACCAAGCGGCATGTTTTCCTCACATTGTTGCATTTGGCTAAATGAACAAAATTAAAAGGAACCCCAGGAATTAAGTCTTGCTTTAAGACTTGTATATTATGTAAATGATGTCTCTTCTTAAAATATGCAGCCAAAAACCCATGAATTGCTAGCGTTATTTAAAACATCCACATTGTTTAATACATATTCTGGACTATGGAGGGTGCCATTATTTCAATGAAGTAAAATGGTTCCACTCAGTAGGCTACTGCCGCTACCTGTTGCTATTTTTACTGCAACTCGGAAAATAAAATACTAATACAATGCCATATTGTGTGGCTTTTGTTTCTCATTTATAGTTGAAGGGCAAAAAGAAAAGCAATGTAAGTCTCCACTGCTTTTAATAGTGATAAGAGCAATTATTGGAAAAATTACTGTGGATGAATAAAACTTTCTAAAGACCCAAGTCTTTGTTCTCTCCACTTTAGCCCTGGTGCCTTTGAGGCTTTAAGTAGACCACAGCTACTGAAAGAGCTTACAAATGGCAGAGACAAGTAACGCTAGATGCCATCCTGGCAGGATCTAAACATGCTGTCACTTGTCATGATGCCGCAGCCACTGAAGGAGTTTCTCAGCGTGGATTTTACTTGGTATCCAAGGGCGTTTAGACTCCTTGTGGCGCAAAATTGATGGTACAGCAATTATATGCAGCATTACAACAATGCATAGTAAAAAATGGCAATATTTACCTACAAATGTTTCACTAAAACATTCAAGTACTTGAAAAATGGCACTTTAGTGGATGTTTTTTGAGTAGTTAGTTAGTCAAATTAATCATCGAATCAATTAGTTGAATTGATTAACAGACAGTTTTAACTGATTCATGGAAATGAATTAAACGTCAAATTATTAAAATTTTATCACTATTAAACTTTAAATTAGAAATGCTATTAAAATATTTAATTTTTTCTTTTAATTTTTTATTTAAAAAGATAAAAATGTTTTTTTTTTGTATTGACTTGCATGGTTTAAATTGCCAAATAAAAAGGAAATTAAAATGATCTTAAGTTTGCTTACTTTTATATTGCCATCAGTATATTAGGGGTGGGCAATATGACCAAAATCTTATATCACAATGAGTAATTTTATTTCATAGTGACAGCATATATCACAATATAATTTTTTTTAGCTTTAAATAAGGTCTTTATGATATCAAAAAGTTTTGATACCATCAAATTTCATCATTCTTGTCACCAGTGTCAATTTCACAAAATACTAGCCTAAATTTAAAAACAAAAAAAAACAAAAACTCAAGCTCACAGAAGACAAGTAAATAGTCAGTGATTAAATAAGAATAAAAAAAAATTACAAGCAATAGAACAAAAAATAGAGCAGAACAAATAAATAAATGCTACGTACATTGTATAAAGTAATCAAATGTATAAAAACACTGCATGTTCTTCATTTTGTAAATTGAATATGTAATTCTTTCATGAGCAGTAAGATATTTTTTCTCTGTTGTTTGATTAACATGAATGACAGACAGCAGTAATATTAGACTGCTATCACTTTAAGACCTTACCAGATCCAATATACTGCTACACATGTGTTTTCTTTCTCAGCTGTTTGCTTTCACTTAAGACCTAAATTACTGTTTACGAGAATAATTACAAAGACATTTTGACCCGCACAAGTGTGTGTATTTAACCATTCAAGGCCTACAAAAATAACTTGGTTCAGTACTCCCATGTTCTTCATGTGCGTGAATCTCTCTGACATTTGTTTAAAAACAGGTTCTCATAGCAAAATGAGTTCTCTTTCGCAGTCGATTGAGTTTCAATGGCTTAAATCACTTGTTTTTAAACCACAATGCTTAAAAACACATGCAAATGATACGTTTTCATAAACACGAAGCACAGCATCACACAAGAAAAATGGTAGTTGAATTTATAAAAATGACCCTGTTCAAAATTTTACATACACTGGTTTCTTAATACTGTGTTGTTACCTGAATGATCCACAGCTGTGTTTTTTTAGTGATAGTTGTTCATGAGTCCCTTGTTTGTCCTGAACAATTAAACTGCTCGCTGTTCTTCAGAAAAATCCTTTAGGTCCCACAAATTCTTTGGTTTTCCAGCATTTTTGTGTATTTGAACCCTTTCCAACAATGCCTGTATGATTTTGAGATCCATCTTTTCACACTGAGGACAGCTGATCAACTCATATGCAACTATTACAGAAGGTTCAAACTCTTACTAATGCTTTAGAAGGAAAAACTATGCATTAAAAGCCGGGGCTGAAAACTTTTGGACAGAACACATTTTTCTTATTTTGCCTAAATATCATATTTTTTCATTTAGTACTGCCCTTCAAAGGCTACAGAAGATAGTTACATGTTTCCCAGAAGACAAAATAAGTTAAATTTACCCTGACCTTCAAATTCAAAATTCAAAGGGGGATGTAAACTTATGACCTCAACAGTATATCGCCCACCCTTAGGATATTTATATAAAATGTCGCCCATACGTAATGGTTAATGGTTCATGGTTCAGTAGTGATTTTAAACAGTGATGCTTGTGTTAGCATGTAACGCCGAATGAAATCATATCATTTAAGACAGCTTGACAAAAAGCTTGTCATGTCAACCCCTTTTAACTTCAGCTGCTTTTAAAATCACATCCCATCAGCTGCAGAAAGTGCTGTTTACTCAAGACTCATCTTTTCCAGCAAGGTAATTTGACATAATCACTACAAGAGCCATCTAAAGAGAGAGAAACAGCCTCTCCGCAGCAGCGCCGCTATATTTGGCTCATTTTTTTTTGTATGGGCAGACAGATTGCTCCAATTTGTATAGCTATTTTCCGTGCAAATGTTCGTAACCTTTTCGCTGGCACTTTGTACTTTGACCCTGTTGAATTCAGGGCTCTTTCGCGCTTTGCCGACGACCGTAATTGCTCTTCTTTTCTGCGGTGTCTCCGGGCGACTCGTCGATATTGTTGCGTGAAGCTGACAATTATAAATGGAGAAAAAAATAGATCTCATTGTCTTGCCTTTCATGTGTCAGAATATGAAAAACTGCTCTCAGATCAGCCTGTGGCTGCTGGTGACAGATTCGCTGTCTGGTATTAAAAGCTCTTCGAGTCGTCTTTGAAGAGCTCCGTGGTCGCTACCTTTAGCGTTCCCTCCACTTTTATCCCGCTCGATGTGGCTTAACAATGTCTCAAGGGCAAGAGGGCACTTTCTGTCTTCAAAGACAACACCACGAGTGTCTCTCTCATCTGAAGAATGACACGAAATAAGACTAAGAGATGATGGCTGTGTTTGCTGTTGGCAGTCAGACACACTGTCTATGGCCAGCTATGATTTGCTTACAGTGGGTCGTTATGAATAGAATTGTATTATGACATATTTTCATAAATAATCACATTTTCTTAGAATTTATTTTCTGGAAAAAAGGTGCATTGAGCTATGAAGTTACCCCATTTGTTTGTGTGTGTGTGTGTGTGTGTGTGTGTTTATTTTTTAAATTGAGGCAGATGATTAGTACAAATGTACTTGAGTCATTGACTTATAAGAGTGTCCACTTTTAAAAATCTCAAATAAAAGGAATGATGTATTTTCTTTATACAAATGTGTAATTTTTCTTATAATTCTTATAACTGTATTATATAAATTATAATTTTTGTTATTTTAAATTATAACAAATGTAATATTTTATTGGAAAATTATCTTAATAAAAATTATTATAGTTAAATTTAAAATAACAATATAATTTAAGATTATAAAAAGAACATTTTAATAAACAATAATTATATTATTTTTATATTATGTAATATTAGATTTGTATAAAGTATTATGCTAAATAATATTTCTTAAAAAAAACTTTTTAGGCTCTTTTCTTTATAATAATATTTTACCCGCCAGTTTGACTTTGACTTGATAAGATTGTAAGAATAATAATAGAAGAAATAATAATATATTATGCTAAACTTAAAAAATAAATCTTTATTATAATATTTCATTGGAAAAATATATTTCGAATAAAAAATAATATAAATTATTATAGTTATAATTTAAAGTAACAATAATTAGAATTTAAGATGATAAATGTAATAATGCAAGAAATAATAATATATTATGCTAAACAATATTTCTTTAAAAAATATATACTTATAATGATATTTTATTGGAAAAAGTCTTTGAATAAATAATAAAAATGTATTATTATATATAGTTATAATTTGAAATGACAATAATTATAAGAAGATTATAAGAAGACTAATAAACAATAATTATATTATTTTTATATTATGTAATATTAGATTTGTATAATATATTATGCTAAATAATATTTCTTAAAAAACTTTTTAAGGCTCTTTTCTTTATATTTTACCTGCCAGTTTGACTTTGACTTGATAAGAATAATAATAGAAGAAATAATAATACATCATGTTAAGCTTAAAAAAATAAATCTTCATTATAATATTTCATTGGAAAAATATATTTTGAATAAATAATAATATAAATTATTATAGTAATTAATTAATTAATAATTTTAAGTAACAATAATTATAATTTAAGATGATAAATGTAATAATACAAGAAATAGTAATATATTATGCTAAACAATATTTTTTTAAACATATACTTATAATAATATTTTATTGGAAAAAAGTCTTTGACTAAATAATAAAAATGTATTATATATCATATATAGTTAATTTGAAAGGACAATAATTATAATTTGAGATTATAAGAAGACTAATAAAATAAGTAATTATATATTTTGATTAATTAGATAAATTAGATTTTTTTTATAATATATTATGCTAAACAATATTTATTTTCTTCATAATAATATTTTACCCACCATTTTGAATTGGACTTGATACGATTTTTTTTAATAAACAATAATAGAAATTATTATAGTTATAATTTAAAGTTACAGTAAGTATAATTCTAATTTAAGATTATAAATGTAATAATAAAAGAAATAATAATATATTAAGCTAAGCAATATTTCTTTTTTATCTTTATAATGATATCTATTGGAAACATATCTTTGAGTAAATAATAAAATAAATTATTATAGTTGTAATTTAAAATACCAATAATTAAAATTTAAAATTATAGGAAGAATAATAAAATAAATAATATTCTATGATAAACAATAATAACTTTTTTTTTTATATTATGTAGTATTCGATTTTAAAAATATATTATGCTAAATAAAAAAATAAAAATAATTATAAAACAAATTTGGAGATTCTTTTCTTTATAATATTTTACCCATCATTTTGACTTTGACTTGATATGATCATAAGAATAATAATAGAAGAAATAATATATATTTATATGTAATATATTATGCTAAATTATATTTCTTATTTAAAAAAAAAAAACTTTGAGGCTTTTTTCTTTATAATATTATTTTATTGTAAAAATATATTTGAATAAATAATAATAGAAATTATTATAGTTATAATTTATTATAGTTATATTATAGTTATAATTTAAATAACAATAATTATAATTTAAGATTATAAGTGCAATAATACAATAAATTATATTTATTTTTATATTTATATTAGATATTTATTTTCTTTTTTTAGTCTATTTTCTTTATAATAACATTTTACCCGTCATTTTCGCAATAATATAAGGTATAATGCTAAACAGCAAGGGGCAAGTCAGAATGGGTAAAATATTATATAATATTAGACATTATATAATATTAGCTTTTTAAGGCGCTTTTCATTATAATATTTTACCCGCCATTTTGACTTGCTTTATAGCAAGAAGCATTACTGAAATGAAAAACACGCTCAACATGTTTTAACATAAACTGTATATTTGTATTTTTGAATGAGTGTAATATATAGCACAACAAACAAGCATCATTACCGTCACTAAACTTCATTTTCTGTAAATTTTGCAATCGGGTGGAGACACACTGAACCATGAATGTTATGTAAATCCTCTGTGATGTTGCAGCGTTGGCAGATGCTTGTAAGGGGTTCTTGGCTCTCTATTATTACCATTTTGGTCTGTCTGTTAGTATTTCAAGTTAATTATGTCTCTAATTTACTAATTCACTCTGTTTATGTTGTGTTTGCAGAGTGGAGATTTTCCCTGATGAAAGGAGTCGAGCGTTCAGCTCGAGTTCACTAGGGTCACTTCCGGATGATGACAGTAAACATGGGTAAGCTGTCCTCGCTCTCTTTCTCTCTCCTACTCTCACACACAGGCTTCTTCCCCCTCATAGTGTACACACTTCCTGTAAACAGTTCCTCAGAGAACAGCAAAAAAAAAAAAAAAAAAAGAGACACAGCTACAGAAACATGTTTAAGCATATATTCCTAAACTTGGCTCATCTTGGTATCATTTGTTTCTAAAGCTCTGTTGTGTTAAAACGCCTCAGTAGTTCTCACAGACGTTAAACATCAATACATAAACATCAAAAGAATATTTCTACATAAATTTCTGGCTTTTCTTTTTGAAAGTTAGTGCATTGCACCAGGGGACATGGTAAAAATTCTACATCTGCTTTTGTACCATTGTAGTGAAATTATTGAAAGATTCCCCTGTGTGTTCATTTAATTGTAATATTATGGTAAAGGAAGCTAAGTAAGATCATTTGCACCTTTAAAATATGTGATTTTATTATTTTGTCTGATATATTGTTATTATAGCTACATTAAAACAACAGCTTATAGTTGTTTTTGCTTTAAATAAGGTTGTTATGATCTTATGATACTACAGAAATTTTTGAATTCTTGTCACCAGTGTCACAAAAAACTATTTCCAGCCTTAAAAAAGCAAAAAAAAAAAAAACTTAAGCTCACTGAAGACAAGTAAACAGTCAGCGATTAAATAAGAATAAGAAACTGACTACAAGCAATAGCACAAAAAAACTGGTAGAACAAACAAATAAGAAATGCTACATACGTATAAATTAATCAAATGTATAAAAACACTGCATATTCGTACTGTGTAAATTAAATATATATTTCTTCTTATTAAAGTTACAAATGTGATTTTCCTCTCTTTTGTTGTTTGATTAACATGAATGACAGACAGCAGGAATATTAGACTGCTGTCACTTTAGGAGCTACCCTATGGAAGCCTGTTTCCGCCACAGAATAAAAAAAAAAAAAGTTATTGCGACTTGTTGTCTCACAATTTTTACTTTTTTTTTCTCAGAATTGTGTGATGCAAACTCGCAATTTTGACTTTTTTCTCAGAATTGTGTGATATAAACTAGCAGTTGCAAGTTATAAAGTCAGAATTGTGAGATATAAACTCTGTTTTCTCCTCAGAACTGGACTTTATAACTATAGCTTTATAACTGGACTATATAAACTCACAATTGCAAGAAATAAAGTCAGAATTGCGAGATATAAACTGGCAAAATAAATATAGACTTTTTTCTTGCAATTGTGAGTTTATATTATGCAATTCTGACTTTGTATCTAGAACTTCTGACTTTTTTTCTTGTAATAGCTAGTTTATATCTCAATTCTTAGAACAAAAAGTCTGAATTTTGTGTTTTTTTATCTCGCAATTCTGACTTCATTTCTCGCAATTGTGAGTTTATATCTTGCAGAATTGCGGGTTGATATCTCGCAATTCTGACTTTATATCTAGAAATTCTGACTTTATAGCTTGCAGTTGTGCGTTTATATCTCACAATTCTGACTTTTTTTCTTGCAATTGTGACTTTATAACATACAATTCTGACTTTATAACTCGCAATTGCGGGTTTATATCTCACAATAATGAGAAAAAAGTCAGAAGAATTGTGAGATACAAAGTCGCAATTGCGAGAAAAAAAAGTCAGAATTGCGGGTTTATATCTTGGAATTCTGACTTTATTTCTCACAATTGTGAGTTTATATCCCACAATTCTAACTTTATATCTAGAAATTCTGACTTTATAAATTGCAATTGTGCATTTTTATCTCGCAGTTCTGAGAAAAAAAAGTCAGAATTGTGAGTTTATATCTTAATTCTGAGAAAAAAAAGTCAGAATTGCAAGATACAAAGTCACAATTGCGAAAAAAAAAGTCAGAATTGCAAGATATAAACCTTGATTTCTCGCAGTTTTGGGTTTATATCTCGCAAATCTGACTTTATATATAGAAATTCTGACTTAATAACTCGCAATTGCAAGTTTATATCTCAATTCTGAGAAAAAAAGTCAGAATTGCGAGATACAAAATCTGAATTTTCAGAATATCAGAAGTCTCGCAATTCTGACTTTATAACTTGCAATAATGAGTTTATATCCTGCAATTCTGACATTATAACTCTCAATTATGAGTTTATATCCTGCAATTCTGACTTTATAACTCATAACTGTGTGTTTATATCTCACAATTATGAGAAAAAAAGTCAGAATTGCGAGACACAAAGTTGCAATTGCGAAAAAAACTTCTAGATATAAAATCAGAACTGCAATTCTGACTTTATTTCTCGCAATTGTGAGTTTATATCCCGCAATTCTGATTTTATAAATAGAAATTCGGACTTTATAACTCACAATTGCAAGTTTATATCTCAGTTCTGAGAAAAAAAGTCAGAATTGCGAGATACAAAATCTGAATTTTCAGAATATCAGAAGTCTCGCAATTCTGACTTTATAACTCGCAATAATGAGTTTATATCCTGCAATTCTGACTTTATAACTCGCAACTGTGTGTTTATATCTCACAATTATGAGAAAAAAAGTCAGAATTGCGAGACACAAAGTTGCAATTGCGAAAAAAAGTCAGAACTTCTAGATATAAAATCAGAACTGCAATTCTGACTTTATTTCTCGCAATTGTGAGTTTATATCCCACAATTCTGATTTTATATATAGAAATTCGGACTTTATAACTCACAATTGCAAGTTTATATCTCAATTCTGAGAAAAAAATTGCGAGATACAAAGTCGCAATTGCGAGATACAAAATCAGAATTGCAGGTTTATCTCTCACAATTCTGACTTTATAACTCACAATTGTGAGTTTATATCCTGCAATTCTAAAATTACAACTCGCAACTGTGCGTTTATATCTCACAATTATGAGAAAAAAAGTCAGAATTGCGAGACACAAAGTTGCAATTGCGAAAAAAAGTCAGAACTTCTAGATATAAAATCAGAACTGCAATTCTGACTTTATTTCTCACAATTGTGAGTTTATATCCCACAATTCTGATTTTATATCTAGAAATTCTGACTTTATAACTCACAATTATGCATTTATATCTCACAATTATTAGAAACAAAGTCAGAATTGTGAGATGTAAACTCGAAATTGCAAGAAAAAAGAGATAAAATAGTCGCAAATTGCCTTTTTTATTTTTTATTCAGTGGCGGAAACAGGCTTCCATACTGCCCACATCCAATATACTGTTACGTGTGTTTTCTTTCTCAGCTGTTCGCTTTCACTTAAAACCTAAATTACTGTGTGTGTTTAACCATTCAAGGCCTATAAAGCGGCAAAAATAAGACAACATGCATATAGCAAATGAGTTCTCTTTTGCTTCTGATTACGTTTCAACAACTTAAAATCACTTGTTTTTAACCCGCAATGCTTAAACACATGCAAATGAGAAGATTTCGGGACCATGTTGCACAGCAAGATCACATGAGTGTGTAGCCGCCATAAAGATGATAGTCCAAAATCTCTACCGGTTGACAAATTTCTACCGGTTAGTTGTGTCAACCAGTATATCACCCATTTTTAAGCATAGCCAAAGTTACTTGTGCTTGAAACTGACCTGGTAGAGCTAAAACTTACCTGATCAAAGGTGATTGTGTCACTTAGTTCCGCATAATTGACTCTGCAACGCGCTAAAGCCATTTTAATGTACACCGCATTATGAAAACAAAGAGAAGCGCAACTAAATCCTGAGGAAATGTTGTATGATATCACTGGCTGTGGTGTCATTTATCATTGAGGATTTCATTCAGATGTGGGTTTGATTTCAATGGCACAACAGTTCATAGTATTGCATAGCAATAGTTTATCATTGATAAATAACGATCACGTCACATTTCATAACAACTTGAGCAATCTATAAACATCTTTGTGATAAAAATTTCATACCAACTGTTTGGCAGATCACTGCCACTGCATGATTATTTTAAATGCACTCCTGTCAGTTTAATACTCTTCACTTTGTGGCTGTTTTGGCAGATGGCGGTCTCCAAAATGGACCCGGACAGCACAAGAACTCACAAGGTTTGTAATTTTTTTAGACTCGTTAATAATTACTACTGAAAAATGTGGATTCCAAACAGGCGTCAATGTCAATGTCAAGTGTGCAGTGTCCTTGTCTACAAAGGCCATAATAATGGATCATGGCACAGTTACCACAGCAAACACAAACACACCTCTGAAACTCTTACATCATCTGCATTATTCTCTCATTGAACATTAACTCACTGTGTGTTTCAGTAGGACACAACGGTGCGTGGTTAGTCTCACAAAGCCGGTCAGAAAAACGTACGGTCATATTTCACCTCAAAATAAAAAAGAAATTATATTTGCATAAAGAAAATGAAAGATGTTTTGCATTTAGGCATCATTTTCATGTCAGCTAAGCACATTTCACCACCAGTTTGTGTTACTGTACTGTAAATAGGTTTTATTTTTTCCAAATTTTTCAGAAAAAAAATATTCATTTAAAAAGCATGTCTTAATTAATTGAAATCATGAGACTTATAGAATTTAACAACAAATTATTAAAAGTGTAACAAAAATTGCATTTTTAGGGCCTTATGAAATGCATCTTATTTTCTCCCAAATTCCATTTTTTCTGTTTAAATTTTTCTGTATTCTGTTTTTTACCATTTAAATTTTTTTAGCCTCTGTTTTAATGTTTACATTAAAAAATATCCATCAAAAACCCTGTCTAATTAGTTTAAATAATAAAACTTACACAATTTAACAACAGTGTAGTAAGTAACAATGTAGTAAGTCCCCCCCCCCCCCAAGTTCTGTTTTTTTCTGTTTTAATTTTTCTGGATTCCGTTTTTTTTCCGTTTTAATTTTTCTAGGGTCTGTTTTAATGGTTACATTAAAAAAGCATGTCTAATTAATTTAAACAATGAAACACAATTTAACCACAATGTATTAAAAGTTTAACAAAAAGAAAAATTTTAAGGCCCTATGAAATGCGTTTTTTTTTTTTTTTCTCAAAATTCCTTTTTTTTCAGTTTTAATTTTTCTAGAATCCATTTTTTCCCCTGGTAATTTTTCTAGGTTCTGTTTTAATAGTTACATGAAAGAAATATTAATCAAAAAGCATGTCTAATTAATTAAAATCATGAAACTTTCACAGTTTAGCAACAATTTATGAAGTTAAACAAAAATTACATTTTTAAGGCCCAATGAAATGCGTTTTACTTATTCCCAAATTCCGTTTTATCTATTTATGTATTTTTGTTCAAATTCCATTTGTTCTGTTTTAATTTTTTCTGGATTCCATTTTTTTTCGGTTGTAATTTTTCTTTTCCGTTTTTTTTTTGTCCGTTTTAATTTTTCTAGGCTCTGTTTTAATGGTTACATGAAAATAATTCATCAAAAAGCACATCTAATTAATTTAAATCATGAAACTTACAGAATTTAACAACAATTTATTAAAAGTTTAACAGAAATTGCATTAGTAAGGCCCTTATTTTTTTCTCAAATTCCATTTTATTTTTCTCAAATGCTGTGATTTCCATTAATTTTTCTGGATTCCATTTTAATAGTTTCATTAATTTAATAAACAAAAACGTTTTAATTAATGGATTTTATTTGCAAAAAATTATTTTTATTTAGTTACTTATGTATTTATTTATTTCAAATATATTGTGTTGTACATTTAAATTTTTCTGGTAAATAAATTCTGGTAAAAAATCCTTAAAAAATAATCAAAATTATAATTGAAAAATAATGAGAATTACAGACAAACAAACTGAAACATCTGGACATATTAAGGTAAGAACAGGGTGGATTTAGTTTTTTTAAAGGAGTGTTTACCCCCCAAAAAACTGTAATTCTGTCATCATTTATTCATCCTCAAGTTGTGCCAAACCTTTGGTTTCTTTCTGGTTTGGAACGAAGATGACATTTTGAAAAATGTTGGTAACCAAACAGCTGATGGACCCCATTGACTTCTATAGTGAGGAAAAAACACAATGGAAGTCAATAGCTACCAGCAGCTGTTTGGTTACCAACATTCTTCAAAATTTCTTCTGTGTGTTGAACCAAGAAATTCATACAGGTTTGGAGCCACTTGTGAGTCACTAAATCATGACAGCATTTACATTTCTGGATGAGCTATCCCTTTAATTGAGGCCTTGAGACGAAGAACCATACGTCCATAATTTTAAATTGAGTAATAAGATTTTTTTTCATTTGGATTGTGAACATAATATTATATATTTTTATTTCACTTGAAAATAGACAACAAAAGCTTCTCAATTTTAAGGAGATAACATTTTTCAGTGTCAGTATTAAAAATCTAAAGTTATTGTGATTGATATTTCTGAAATGTGGAAGAACGGTATATGTCCAGTTAGTGTGGAATAACAGTATAACTCCAGTTCATCATATCACTTTAAACCACTAAAGATCTGATTCCTTTATCGTAGTTTTAATACAGTAACAGAAACTTCAGGTTAATATTAAGCATTTATTTCAAGCTTATTGTTATTATTATTATTTAAAAACAGAAAATACAGTATGAACAATGTACAATACACAGACCTTCTTACAGTACAGACAATAACAATGAATTATTAACAAAAAACAATATATAAATAAATAAATAAATACAATGCAGACATACATCATGGCTAAATATTATACAATGTATGTTTAGATGGCTCCAATAGTGCACCTTGTCGTTTTTTTAGAAAAGCTGGCGCAGCGCACCTGTGTATATACAACTTCAAACTGTTCTCGCGCTCCGCCATCTCACGATATAAATAAATATATAAACAAATAAACTCTGCTTGCCGTACTTTACACAGGACTGGCGGGAAATATTAATGAATACAGCTTTATATTATATATGGTATGTGGTTTATTTTGATAGGTTAACTGTTTATGCGGTGTTTAGCGCTCCTCAGCGCGTTCAGAGAGAGAGAGAGAGAGATCACATCACATATACGGTTCTTCCACTCACGTCTTTCGGTGGATTTTTCCCTGGTTTTTGTTCTCCTCTTCGAGTCAAATATGGTTTTCCAGCATCCCTCAAAGCCTTCCTTACTCTGTCCTTCCATTTGGTCATGTCGGCTCTCTTTTTTTTTGCCGAGGTTTGCCTTTTAATGTCCGAAGCGGACATGACAGCAAGCGGCATTTCCATTCTTCTTTGTGGGCATAAACGTTTTTTTCCGCGTGATGCTATTTTAACGTTTAAAATGCGGGCTCTTGGTCGCGCGAAAATATCCCCAAACTGTTTCTGTATGCAAAGTTCACACATACAATTAATGCCACGTGGTTATCTCATTTTTTGTTTTTTTGGACTTATACGGTTGTTCGTCGCACACACTCAATTGTCATGAAAATAATAGCACAATGAAATAAAAATGATCCTAAAAAATAAGAATTTTTTGTATTTTGGAATGAAATATAGCCCAGCTTTAAGAGATTCCACCTGCTTATCAGATTTTTGTTTCAGTGCGTTTGTACAAAACTGCCAGGGACACGTGGGGTATTTTGGTAGTAGAGACGGAGAAGCGTGTGTTGCTCTAATCTCATTGAATGCTTTAGTGGTGATGTGTAGTGCAGCGCTGGGGAAATCCCCTCTATGTCTTCACTAACTTCAGCTCTGATCACATCAGAGGCTTCTTCCAGCTCGCCCTGCCAGCAGAACATCAGTACAAACACACCATCACGCAACAGCCCTGAGAAACCTTTTCCACAAATGGAGCTCTTGATTCACGGTGTCTAAAGACAGATGAAGTAACACTGCATTAAAGCCTGTCACTATTAATACAAACAAAAGATTGTGAGTTTAGATCAGGGGAAGTTTTGGTAGAGAGACCTCGGCTGGATATAGCGTCTGTGGTGTGTGTGTGTGTGTGTACATCAGTGTTTTAAAGTGGAAGGCTGGTTTTGGAATGAGTGACGTCATTGATTTGCACTTCTGGGTTTCGTTGTGTTGTTGTATCAGATGTGTTTTTCTCTCACAGCTGGCCTCACATTACTTTTCCCTTAAATTTCCTTTTCATCTTCTTGTCATCATGTCAAGTCAGTGTTCTTCGAGAAATATAATGGAAACATTGTCACTCAAGCAGGCTCAAGGATTTCTTTGACTGCCATAGTGTTATCGCAGTAAATCATCTTATCTGCACATCAGTATGAAGTAATAGAGGGACGGCGATCCTCTTACAGTTGCGTCATTCCTGCCAGAGCACCACTTTACACTGTTTACAGATGATACAAAAGCTCAAACCGCAAGCACACAAGCTCAAGCTGAGTTTTTGTGCCTCTGTTATATTCTGTTACATTTTATTTGAACAGATTCTATTCAGTTTAATCATCCTTTTTGATTCAGATACATTCTATTTAAGTGCATGCTGTTCAAGAAAGGTTGATTTGAGATAAGATAAGATTCTATTCAGTTTAGTAAAGACTTTGTTTTATTTGATTATATTCTATGCAATTTAATACAAATTCTATTCCGTTTAGTTTCTGTTCAGTTAATTTACATTATATCAATTAAATGATTGTTCTAAGATTTTAACTAGTTGCATTCTGTTCAAGTGCATTCTATTCAAGACAGTTGAGTTGATAAGGTTCTATTCAGTTTAGTACAGACTGTTTAGTTTTATTTGATTGTGTTCTCTGCAATTTAATTAAAATTCTATTCAGTTTAGTAGTTCCTGCTCGATTAATTTACATTCTATCTAAAAAATGATTGTTTAAAGATTCTATTCGGTTCATTAAAGATTCTATTTTATTCAAATTCAATTCTGTTTAGTACAGAAACTGTTAAATTAATTTACGTTCTAGTCAAATACATTGTATTCAAACCATTTTATTTAAAGATTTAATTTAGTTCATTAAAGATTCTATTTCATATTCAAAATTGTATTCAGTTACATTCTGTTGAAGACAGTTGATTTGATAAGATTCTGTTTAGTTTAGAAAAGACTGTTTTGTTTTATTTGATTAGATTCTATGCAATTTGATTAAAATTCTATTCTGTTTAGTAAAGATTCTGTTCAGTTAATTTACATTCTAGTCAATTACATTATTTTCAAGACAGTTGATTTGTTGTGATTCTATTCAGTTTAGTGAAGACCGTTTTGCAATTCTATTTTGTTTAATAAAGATTCCGTTAATTTACATTTTAGTCAAATACATTCTGTTCAAGACAATTCTATTTAAATATTCTATTCAGTTCATTAATATTTGATCATTTTACAGTATATTTAGTAACATTCTATTCAAGTACATTATATTCAAGACAATTGTTAAGATTCTATTCAAGACAATTGATTTGATTCTATTCAGTTTAGTAAAGACTAAACTGTTTTATTTTATAAGATTCTATGCATTTTAACTAAAATTCTATTCCATTTAGTAAAGATTATGTTCAGTTATTTACATTCTAGTCAGTTATATTCGGTTCAGGAAAATTGATTTGATGTGATTCTATTCAATTTAGTAAATAGTTTTTTGTTTCATTTGATTAGATTCTATGCAATTTGTTTAAAATTCTATTGTTTATTAAAGATTTTGTTCCGTTAATTACATTCTAGTTTATTACATTCTATTCAAGACAGATTCTATTTAAAGATTCTATTTAGTTGATTAAAGATTATGTTTAATAAATTCACATTATATTCAGTTACATTCTATTCAAGACGATTTGATTTGATAATATTCTATTCATTCTACTCTGTTCTGTTCTGTTTTATCTGATTAGATTCTATGCATTTTAATTAAAATTCTATTTATTTTGGTTATGTTCTTTTCGGATTATATTTTATTCTGTTCTATTCTATTAGATTAATTGAATTAAGTTTCTATTTGTGCCTTTTCTATTCTATTCTGGTCTCATCTGGTATTTTTTTTATTCTATTTGATTTATTAAGATTATCTGCGGCATTTCCACACATTGGTAAGCAGTTATTAAAACAGGTTATGATCTGAATTAATCAGTTAACCTCATAAATATGCTAATGAAAATGTTAACTCAAGGTTTACAAAAGTACAGTATGACAATTTAAATCCTGACTACCCAGGATTATTAATTAACCCAGCAAAATGTATATTCAGTGTGACACATGAATCAAGATAATCCAGGATTATGTTATTCAGGGTTAAGAATGACCTTAAATTAAAAATCTCATTTGGTGTTAATTTATTTAGATACATTCAGTTTTTTCTATGTAGTCCTTTTGCATATACAGCCTGAAACTGACACTGTCAATGCTGCGTTACAGTATGTAGTTTGTGTAGTTTCTCATTTCTCCCGCACAGGGCAGATGGTAGACTCACCAGATCTGAAGCTCACAGCAGATGGAGATGTTCTGCGTTCTTGTTATATTTGTTCCATTAAATTATAAAATAAAATCCTAGCTCAGTGATTAATAAACCATAACAAAATGGCACAAATTACCCTTCCTCAGCTCCGCTATGTTACTTGCATCATGCTCTAAAAATAGTCCACATGCCACACTCTTAGAAAGACATCTGGCCATTTTTTTTTTGTTTGTTTTTTGTACCTGCAGGTGTGGTTGAGCAAAGTCAGAGCAGCTAGCTTATCGCTCTTCTGTGTACTGAATGAAGTGAGCATGCCATTGTGTAATACGCCGCTGAGGGGTTGACATTTACGCATGACTTGGTGTTTCTAACCTCAGTGTGAAATGCACGGCAAATATCGACTGAAGACTCTTCTGTAGGTGCTCAGCGGGTGGAAAAGTTGAAGGTGGTGCTCTGTCATGACTAACAGGGGTCAGCAGAGGTGCTACAGTGGCTCTTTGAGTCAAATTTGTGATTAATATGGGGCAGATTCACTAAGAATGAATGACTTTTCATTTTTAATTTATGTTAACAAATGGAAACTCACTGTAAAGTGTCACCTCAAATGGGATTGTGGGTGTGTAGTAGATAAAACCTAGTTTTGCACTGAAATGTTGCATGCGAAAGTGGCACGACTATTTAGTGAATTCCCCCCACGGTGTTTCAAGATCAATAGCTTCTGAAAAAGTATTTTCTGAGGTTGTTTTGCAGAAACTGAAGCACTTTACTGTGGCAGTATTAAAATAGAAATGAGGTCAGATGGAGAAAGAAAGTGTGTGTGTTGTGAACCCTTTCTGAACCCTGTCTAATGGTGGATGCCACTGTGGAAGAACAGCTGCGGAGTGAGACTTGCGCTGGTGTCAGAATCAAAGATCGCCCCCAGACTCCATCTGCCTCCGCAGTGTTGCCTCTGCCTCGCCCAGCACTCCTCTGCCCCACAATGCCCTTCTGCCTCCCCTGGGATGCAATAAAACCCCTCAAATACACCACTGTCGTTAGCTGCACATGACCCACCCTTACTGCTTGAAATCTGGGTTGAGCACCAGACAGTAATAATGTTGTTAGCTTGTTTAACAACATAATTTGTCCAGAAATAAAAATTGTCGTGCACTAAAAATAAATGGCTCCGAAAATTATAAAAATGGACCATTAAAGTATCATAGAAGCAGTCCAAAGAACTCGTGTGCTGTTTTTCTGTCCGCTTATCACTCAAAACTTTCATATTAGCTCATAAGATTAAGTCTTATGGACTATTTTTGATATATTTTTTGTCATTTTTAGGGGTTCAAGCGCATAACACTGAAACCCTATTGTAATTATTAGAATGGTCACAGATCAGCGATCTCTACGTAAAACTGATCGTGCAGACCAAACCGTAAGTCATAGAGACTTGAAACTTGGAGGGATGGTTGTACTCACACTGCATACAACGTGACCAAGGCACGCCCCAATCGGCCTGACGGGGGCGCTACAGCGAACAAAAGTACAAAATCACTCATAACTCCTAAACTGTCAGTCGCAGGCTCAAGTGTCTTATGTCGTTGGAATCCTTGACTCATGGCGGACAAAACACATGCCTCAGATTTGTTTGTGAGCGTGGCGAAATTTTCGGGTATTTTGCATTTTTTGAAAAATAAATAAATAAATAAATAAAAATAAATACTTTTGCGAACTTGTCCTAGGCTTTTCATTCGATCGGAAACAAACCAGTGCAGAAAGATTGTCTGGGGAGTGAATCTCAATATTTTTCAAACTCTCTGTTGCAAAAGGGGCGCCTAAACGTTCGAAAGGGGCAGGACCACTTTTGGTAAAATGCCTGTAACTCCTGAACGTAATGAGACATCTCCACCAAACTCAGAACACTTATGTAAGAGCTCAATGTGAGGTCACAGGAAAAAAAAATTGCGGAGCTTGGTGGCGCTTTTTAGAGTGGAAAACTTAAAAATGTCTAACTGCACAACCATTTGTCCTTTCAACATGGAAATCTGTGTGCACGATCTTGATCCAAAGTGCCATAAGTGACTATAAGGACATTTGCTAATCTCAAAAAACATGGCTGCCATTGGCAGACAAAGTTTGAGCACTTCTTAGATAAGGTTAACAGAGGTCGATCAGAACGAAAATCGGTGGGCCTGTTCAATTCACGGCCCCAAAGGTCTGAGAGAAATTTGAAAGAAATTTGCCACTGGGGGGCTGATATCGCATTTTTCAAGGGTGTAAACGATTGTGCAACACATGTTGTTTCGTGCATACACGCAATATTCGTATCACATGATAGAACTCCTCTTTCCGGACAATTTTGCCTCTAGAACCACTGCTGTCAAGCCAATCGTTTGATAAATGATTGAGATCATGTCAAAAACCTACTTTTGTGAAATAGTTTTTTAGTTTTAAAAATGCTTTTTAAAATAAATTTAGGTGGTAACAGACTTGCTAAAAAATTATTTTTTTTCATATGTGCTTAAATGTCTTAAAGCGCTTGAACCCAGTTAATCGCTGCTTGCAACTATATTTGCAGCTTGATCGCGAAAGCAGCCTGGACATTCTGCAAATTATCTACGTGTGTGTTCTTTGACATAAAATCAAAATTGACCTTATTAGCTTTCTTAAAGGGATGGTTAAGCCAAAAATGAAAATTCTGTCATTAATTACTCACCCTTATGTCGTTCCAAACACAAATTTAGATATTTTGGATAAAATCCAAGAGCTTTCCGACACTGCGTAGGTGGAGACTGACACAAATAAGAAAAAAATATTGAATGAAGTCATTATTTTAGTTTTATTTGTGCACAAAAAATATTCTTGTAGCTTCATAACATTACAGTTAAACCACTGATGTCACATGGACTATTTTAAGGATATCTTTACTACTTTTCTGGGCCTTGAACGTGTCAGTTGTGTTGCTGTCTATGCAGGGTCAGAAAGCTGTTAGATCTTAATTTGTGTTTCTTGATGAACGAAGGTCTTACAGGTTTGGAACAACATTAGGGAGAGTAATTAATGACAAACTTTTCATTTTTGGGTGAACTAACCTTTTTAAAAACAGTGCCATTAACAACTAATTTAAAGAAACAACACATTCAGCATTTACTCATAATCATATTGTCGGATGAATGCAAACAGACTTTCCAAATTTAAAAAACAACTCCGAAATGGCTTCGTTTCTAAGATCTGTGGATAAATAGAGCAAATAAATTGGCACATAGGCACCTGAGATTAACAAGAGCTCTCTTCTCTCTCCCACTATCTCCTCCCCATGATAGCAGAGGTGAATGACCTTCCACTCAGACTGTAATTACAAGACACGCTTAATTGGCCCCATTAGGGCCCCTTGATATGTTAATGTCTGACATGCTCATTTGCATGATTGCTCCCCATTTCCCTTTCGATGATGGCTGAGTTTGTAGACTATTTTAATGTTTCACAGCCAGCCGCTGGTGTTCGTATTCCCATGTTTTTCTTGCACAGAGATTGCCGCAGTCGTTCTTCATGTGATCCGGTTATGAATTCAAGACACATGAGCTGCACCAATACAGTCTTTGCAAAAACCTTCCCGTGTCCTTCTGATAAAGCACTGAGGCTTTTATCCAACATGCTGGAATAAAAGTTTCCCGTTAATTGTTGGGGGGAAAAAGAAAGCCTGTTAGCTTTTGCTTTACAAAGGGCATGTTAAAACAAAACCTCTTTGTTTTCCAAATTTCTTGGTTGATTCAGTGCTTCGTTTTTTTTTTTCACTTCACTGGCTCTTTGAAGCTTAGACTTGCTGTAATGCTCATCTTGTTTAGTGTATGTTGCATTATTAAAATTCTCTCTCACACTATCGCTGCGCTTTTCATGCAGACAGTTTAAAAGGATAGTTCAGCCAAAAATAATTTTGTCATTAATTACTCACCCTTGTGTCGTTCCAAACCTGTTAGACCTTCGTTCATCTCCAGAGCACAAATTCAGATATTTTTGATGAAATCCAAGAGATTCAAGCTCTTGGATTTCATCAGAAATATTTTAATTTGTGTTCCTTGGTGAATGAAGGTCTTACAAGTTTGGAACGACATGAAGGTGAGTAATTAATGACAGAATTGTCCTTTTTGGGTGAACTATCCCTTTAATGCATCAGAGAAGAACAAGCCTATCAATGGGACCAAATCTTTAGTGCTAATATAAAGTGATATCTTGTATCTGGCCACATGTCCATCCCTGTGTGCTCTTTCTCTCTCTGTGGCCTGTTGGTTTACATCATGGTCTGCGCTACAGAAAGAGCACATCAGCACTATTATGGAAATATGTCAGGGGTGTGTCTGTGTCTGCAGTGATGGAAAAACCCCTGATAGAATCTCAAGAGGAAACAGTGGGCCGGTTTGTGTACGGCACCGTAAGTGACACTGTGTGAACATCGAGTGCCGTTCTGCTGTTTTGAATGACATCTTGGTATTCAAATGAAAAGAGCGATATGAATGGGAAAGTGAACCAAACAGGACCTTTCTATTATAGTCGCTCAAAACACAAGAGCTGCTTGAGATGACTGTGTGAAAGACACCTCATTTGCACTTGGCTCTAAAATAGATGATGATTTCAACTTCACGAGAATTCGTGAACATGGTGTAAAGTAGATTTTCTGAATATTGGAATTGCGAATCTAATCAAGAAGCATTCTAAGACAAGCATCAATATTTTTGCTCATACTTGGTCAACTGAACAAATTGTGACTTGTTGAGAAAAGGTGTGCTGTTACGTTTCTAAGTGATCAGACTTATGGTTTTCACCTGGAGGACTGCCAAAACGATTCTTAGACTTGCAATGCATTGAAATGATTAGGTTATTCAGTCCAAAATTAAAAGTTCTTGATAAGTTACTCACCCCAATGTCGTCCAAGATGTCTTTCTTTCTTCAGTCGGATAGAAAAAAGGTTTTTGAAGAAAACATTCCAGGATTTTTCTCCATACAGTGGACTTCAATGGGGATCAACGGGTGCAAGTCCAATTTGCCGTTTTAATTAGTATTAATTTTGACAGCGAATTTAGATTTAGTTTATAGTCTTTTGACTAAAATGGCATTTAGTTTTAGTCATATTTTAGGGTGTGTTCACACTTCTAGTTCGGTTTGTTTGGTTCATTTGGTCTGGACCAAAAAGGAAAATGATGCATTTGTTTCTGGTCCGCTTAGCGTTCACACTGGCATTTTTAACAGCGAACCTAAAGATACCGAACCTAAAGGCATAGTGATACGTTCACAAACTGACGTAAGTCACCGAACACTCCAAATAAAAGGAAAATGTGCATTCGACTTACACGAATACATGCAATGCCGTCTGCTGGACTAAGCACGCTCATTGTTGCGTGCATATGATTTTATTTTCACCACCTGGAAACTCACAAAGAGCTCATAAAAAGGCACTTTAACTTTAAATTGTTTTGGATACACAGCTTGTTTCCTTTGTGAAATCATGTTGCATAATGTTGCATCTTGTCATTACTTCCTGTTTTTGTTTCTTTTAGAAGTATTTGGTTCGTGCTGTGTTCATATTTCATTTGAACAGCACCAGAGTTTGTGTGAAAGCGAGCTGAGACCAATCTTTTTAGCAGTCTCGGTCCGCTTGTTTTGTGTGCACCAGGGTTAGGATGGCAGTGTTCACACTTACTCAAATAAACCGCACTAACAGAGCAATCGCACCAGAGTTTGTTTAAATCTAACCAACATGACAAGTGTGAATTGTTTTAGTTGTAGTCTTGTTCAGGGCCAGAGCCAGAATTTTTCAAATACCGAGGTCGTTTTTTCAGACCCCCCCCCCACACACACACACACAAATAAATACAAAAAAACACCATAGATTGGGAAGACATGTTTATTTTCACAATTCTAAACTTGTGTAAAATGGCATCATAACTGACTGTGTTTCTCATCTACCTAAAGTAAGGCAGCCATATTTACATTTTTTAATATGAACCCTTAAAGTGTTGGCTTGACATATATCAATGTGTCTGTGTGTGTTTGTGTGTTTCAGAAAGAGTGAGTGAGTGTGTGTGTGTGTGTGTGTGTGTGTGTGTGTGTGTGTGTGTGTGTGTGTGTGTGTGTATTAGGCCATTTGTGGGTGTATGTGGAGAGACATACAGTAGGCCTAGAGAGGGTGTGAACTGATGACTTGCAACCAACCTATTCTGTGTGTGTATGCCTCTGTGAAAGGTATGTTTTAATAGAGGCAAAGTGTGTGAGATTGTAAAATTTGTACAGTATATGCATTAGTGATGCGCGGGTCGTCTCATAACCCGCGGGTCGGGTTGGGGCGGGTAAAGAAATTGTCACTTTATTTGCGGGGCGGGTTGTGGCGGGTCATTAAAACAAAATAAAATAAAATAAATCTATGTATGTTGCATGCAATTCCCTATAGCCTATATTAAATATTTGGGAATATTTTTTATTTTTATTAAGTTCTTTGATAAGGTTATAATTTGACGCCCTAGTATGTAGCAAAGTAACTTGCGTGATGTCCCCAAACTATTGGCGTCATGTGACTCGTCACGAAAGTGCCAAGCAGCTCCCGCTGCCAGCCAAGAGCGCATCAAGCGAGCGGACATTCAGCTCTGCTGGCCTAGTGGTGGAGTCTAGGCGAAATAGATTAAACCCTGGTACAGTGGATGCTATTCTTTTTTTGCACAGCGAACGTAACTCCCCGCCCCCCAAATGACTCGACTATCCCCCCTGCAAATGATCGCGAGTAAACTTACTTTTGATAAGGAAAAACATTAATTGTCCAGATCTAATGTTAAATACTGCCAAACAAATCATCTAGCTCTAAAGGAGCACTAATTTCTACAACGGTAACCTAATATGAAGCTAATAACTAAGCGTTTCCACCGACATTTTTATGCACATTTTGGGTTATTGCTTAAAAAACGCTGGATGGAAACGCCAAGATGCGCATAAATTCTAAAAATGCGCATAAAAATATTGCGCAAAACATACACTTAAAACTCGATGAAAACACTTTTACCTAATAAATTCCTTAATGCGCATCAAAAATGTGACGTGACTGTTTTTCTTTGTGATATTTAATGCAAGTTAATCAGGAAGTGACAATTTTGTTCTCTTCAACTCACTGGATGGAAACAGTGCTTTATGTGCAAATGTTTTATGCCATATTCTAATTTAGAGCATAAGTTAAATTCATTTTGGATAGAAACATACTGGCGTAGCAGGCGGGCACGCACTGCGCATGGGATTCACGCATCTTAACATGCAGCGCTTCTGTGTAGAGAGAAAAACAGAATAAAATAACATAGTCATAAAGGAATAAAATAAATAGTAGTTTCAATTCCTGTTTCAATTTATTGTCAAAACCAAATAAAAAACTGCGACAAGTCTACACTGACCGTGCAACAAGCTAAAGGAAACAGAAGGCTGAAAGCCCACACCTTTTCTTTATTTTACAAAAGTTCAATGTCTTGTTTTAATAGTGAGTGTACACAAATAGAAGTTAACATTCTAGGAATAATGTTTTAATAATTACAGTTTGAATAATTGAATTGAAAAATTGAATAATTTACAGTTCGGAATAATGTCTTATTCTTATCTATGTGACCAAAAATGACATTTTAAGTTGGTTCCGCTATAAGGGAAAAAAATCTAAGCATTGGCGCCGGAGACTCTGGTCGTGGAAAATATTTGTATTCGTGCCGAAAGATGCATGTGTGTTTCAGTTGTTGTCAAAATTGGTTGGAAACACTGGTTTTTGTTTTGTTTTTTAGAAAATGACCAATCGTTTCACTAGATAAGATCCTTATTCCTCAGCTGGGATCATGTACACTCTTAAAAATAAAGGTGCTTTAAAAGGTTCTTCACAGCGATGTAATAGAATTACAATTTTTGGTTCCACAAAGAACTATTCAGTCAAAGGTTCTTTCTTCCCTTTTTATAATCTGAAGAACCTTCTTTCGCCACAAAGAACCTTTAGTAAAACAGAAAGGTTCTTCAGATGTTTAAGGTTCTTTATGGAACCATTTAAACAAAAAAGGTTCTTCTATGGCATCATAAAGCACCTTTATTTTTAAGAGTGAGTCCTTTGAAGGTGCATTGAAACTGCAATTTGGACCTTCAACTCGCCTATTCTCATATGGAGAAAAATCCTGGAATGTTTTTTCCCCAAAAACCTTTATTTCTTTTCGACTGAAGAAAGAAAGACATCTTGGATGATATGGGAGTATGTAAATTATCAGGAAATTTTAATTCAGAAGTGAACTAATGATTTAAAGAGGAACCCGAGTCTAGAAACCACAGTATCATTTAGCTTGAGGATGGGATGTTTTAACATTGGTCAGTAAGCAAACAACTAAAACACCATTTGCATGCTAAAGCATGCTAAAAATCACTGTAAATACCCTCAAAACACACATTACAATGCACTAAAAAGCACTAAAAACCACTTGCCAGCAACGAGCTGGCAACCACGAACAACACCCTATAGCTTTGCGCACCGTAAACACCACTCACATTTTCTTTATAAATTTATGTCAAGGTCTGGTCAAGGTTGGCGATGCTGCTGAAACAAAACAGATGGAAAAAGTGAATGTTTTGGTTTAATTTTCATCTCACCGGGTCATTTAATTTGACAGTCATGCAGCTGTTTCAGCAATGCTTTTTTGAAGGTCTACTCACAGCATAGCATAAACTTGCCTTTGTTTGTTTGTTCCAGATGATGAAGAGGCGCTCACCTCCATAATGAAGGACCTGGCAGCTTTACGCTTCTGTTACCATCTCAAGAGCAACAACAGCAACAAGCCCAAGAGCAGAACCCCATCCTACAGACAGGTGATTACCCACAATGCACCACTCAGCAGCAACTATGTGCAAGTTGTGTTTTCAAACGTTGGACAAAAGACAATATGCACTGTTTCTAAAAGTGGAATTATTGGGTTAGTTCACCTAAAAATGAAAATTCTGTCATTAATTACTCCCCCTCAAGTTGTTCCAAACCTGTAAGACCTTCGTTCATCTTTGAAACACAAATTAAGATATTTCTGATGAAATCTGAGAGATTTCTGACACTGCATAGACAGAAATGTAACTGACACGTTCAAGGCTCAGAAATCTCGTAAGGACATTGTTAAAATAGTCAAATAGCATGAGATCAGTGGTTCAACCTTAATTTTACAAAGCTACAAGAAAACAAAGTCAAACCTTTCAATAGCACTTTCAAGGTAACCTTCAACCTGACCTGATATAATCCCAGCCAGAGCTGCATTGTAAGATACAGTTTTAAACAGGATACAGCTGAGAGACGCACTACTGTTAACATTTAACATCCGCTCCCTATGTCCCACACAGCATTAAATAACAGTATCCTTGTAGTTTTCTTTCATTGCCTGAATTCTCACTACAATGCTGTCAGTCCACACCGGACACCAGTCAGACCTCAAGATAAACGGCTGGCATGCACTCTGTACACGCACACACACACACACACACACACACACACACACACACACACACACACACACACACACACACAAACACGCACACTCTTTTTGTTTTGGTCTGACTCGCTCTTGGTTGCCCTTTCTCACACTTTCACCTCTCATTTTTTTTCTCTTATACACAAAATGCCAGAAGCAACTTTCCCAACTAAACAAACGTCATTATAGTAACAACAACAACCATCCAAAAAAAAAAAAAAAAAAAAAAACCCAGCAACTCGCGGGGAGTCTTGACAGGTTAAAACGCATGCATAATGAAGACGCACGTGAAGCGCATAAACTTGCAGATTACCTCTTGTTTCAGACTCTCTCGTTGCATTCGTAATGGAGATGACGTCACAGTGTCAACAGTATCGGTGTAAACAATATTCAGACTGTTCATTATCTTCAGCGGTGGAAGGCGCTGTGGCGTCTCAGGGGAGACGGTGCAGTTAATGCTTCAACCAAACAGTGAAATTCAGAGCAGTGCTGATTTCAGAACAGTAGGGGAGACCGGGGGCAGTTTTTCTTTTTTTCTTTTTTTCCAATGACAAACAAGATAGACAAGAAGTTGTGCTACAAATCATTATCTGGCACTTCTACCAACTAGGTGTTACGTTTTCAGTCATGCTGTATTTGGATCTGTCAGTAAAATATTGTTATGATTTGTACTTTAATGTGACATTGATATGAGAGAAAAACTTTGCAAGAGCTCTTTCAATTTTACCAAGCATTTTTTATTTTATTCCGCTCTTGCAGTGTGAAAAGAACACTGAAATATAGCTGCAAGCCGCTAAGCACATGAAAAAAGACATTATTTAGCAAGCCTGTAACCACCTAAATCAATTATTTAAAAAAGGATTTGGGGCTAAATCCAGGTAATTTACCACAGAAATATTATGTTTTTAACATTTATGACTGTTATAGTGCCAGCTGTGGTTTGATCTCTTTAAAACATGTTTTGAATACTTGTTTAAGACTCACCTGTCGCATGTGCTCAGCAGGTTTTGTGAAGTTTTGAGTTTTCCTTTAGGATTTATAGGCTTTTGGGTAAATTAGAACAGGCCCCTAAACAACCCCGTTATAGCTTCCCAAAGGGTAAATTTCAACATTGTTTTGATAATTATTGACCTAGAGAGTCCAGGGAATTGTACTGGAAATTTTAGAAGTTGTTTGGAATGAGGAGTTCTATCATATGATACAAATATTGCGTGTATGTGCGAAAAATAGCGCAATATACAATCGTTTACGCCCTTGAGAAATGCGAGTTAACTAAGGCTGATCGGATTGAAACACGGTGGGCCTGTTTGACTCATGCCTCTAAAGATCTGTAAGAAATTTGAAAGAAAGCTAACACTTATATTCTTAATAAACTTCTCTCTCTGCCTACCGCTGTCATTGATTCACTTTCTAACAAAATTTTAACAAACAATTCATATTTTCAAATATTTAATTTTGAGATTTTCCAATAATTATAATGTAGTTTGCGCTTTTGCTTTAAACGCATTATTTCTGACTGACTTAATTGAAAACTATTTAGTAATAAACCCATTTTAAAGGTCCAATTCACCCAGAAATGACAATTCTGTCATTAAACCAAACCAATTTAAACCTGTAAGACCTTCATCTTCGAAACACAAATTAAGCCTTTTTTGATGGAATCCGACAGCTTTCTGATCCTCTATAGACAGCAATGCAACTGACACGTTCAAGACCAAGAAAGGTAGTAAAGACTGACACGGAAGAGAAGAAATGGTTGAATAAAGTTTTTTTTTTCTTTGCACACAAAAAGTATTCTCAGAATTACGGTTGAACCACTGATGTCACATGGACTATTTTAACAATGTCCTTACTACCTTTTTTGGCCTTGAACGTGTCAGTTGTGCTGCTGTCTATGCAGGGTCAGAAAGCTAAAATATCTTCATTTGTGTTCCCTGATAAACGAAGGTCTTACAGATCTGGAACAACATGAGGGTAAGGAATTAAGGACTGAATTTTCATTTTTGGGTCAACTATCCCTTTAATATGCGTAACTGTGATGATTGTAACTGTCTTATTATATTACATTCACCATTATGATTTATTCTTTCTCAGTCTTCGAGTTTTCTTTTTTCTCTCTACCTCAGGTATAAACTCATTGTGAAATAATAAAATTGACAATTACATGGTTTACAAAATTATTTGATGATACACAAGGTTTCACCCTGACCTCCCACTCGAGAGGAGAAGCCTCATCCTGTTATTATGTACATGCCACACATGCTTTCAGTTCGGCTAGACAGCAGTTGTAAAACTGGATAAACTATACTGTAAAGCACTGATGACAGACAGACAGACAGGAAGAAAGATACATACAAGGACACAGGAACATACTATTTACAATATTTATTCTGTGTCACATTTTATGGTTTTTGAATGCAAAGCAAGTGCAGATTAAAAGACCTTCGTTCATCTTTAGAACACCAATTAAGATATTTTTGATTAAATCCGAGGGCTTTCTAACCCTGCATAGACAGCAATGCAACTGACACGTTTAAGGCCTAGAAAGGTAGTAAGAACATCAGTAAAATAGATCATGTAACATCTGTGGTTCAACCTTAATTTTATGAAGCAATATACTTTTTGTGTGCAAAGAAAATAACTTTATTCAACAATTTCGGGTTGAACCACTGATGTCCTTACTAACTTTTTGGGCCTTGAACGTGTCAGTTCAAAAAACTCTTGGATTTCATCGAAAATATCTTAATTTCTGTTCCGAAGATGAAGGAAGGTCTTACAGGTTTGGAACGGCATTAGGGTGAGTAATTATTGACAGAATTTTCATTTTTTAGTGAACTATTCCTTTAAGCAACCAAGAAAAGATCACAATGAGATAAAAGTAAAGACATGTAAGTTTCTATCTCCATATATCTCCTGTGATGTTTCTGAATGCTGTTTACTTGTTTGTTCACCGTACTGATTTTACTTATAGTTTGCACAGAAGAGCAGATTGCCAGAATTCATTTGTGTATTTGATCCGCTGAATTAATTCATTTCATGTTGTTGTTTTCTTCTCTCAGGATTTGCGGGTGAAGCTGGAGCATGAACGCGAGAAACGGTGAGTCGGAACGTTCTCATTATTTCTGCAGCTCTCTATCCCGTCCCTGATCGCATTCCTCTCGTCTTATCCCAGCTCTCGTTACGCCATTTCTAAGATCTCTCGGCACGTCGAAGGACGGAAAATATGCCAAGCTGCCCAAAAGAACCGGAACGTTCCTATAAAAGTATTTTGACATTTCGATGCGGCGTTTCACACACACTCTGGTACAGTTTGGCAGACGCAGGCAGGGGAAAGAGGAGGTGAAGCCAAGTGTTTGAGCTCAGTGGCACACCCAATATTAATTTTCAATGTCCTGTAGGTCATCCATACACCCACACACAGAACATGTCATTTTTTCCCCATCCCAAGACTGCCAAATGCCACCACGTGAGTCTTTGCAAAGTATATCCATATGTGGTTTAGCAAACCTAACGTCTTACTAAGGTACTCATAAAAAGTCAGTATTTTCCCGCATATCAAGCCAGTGTTTCTGCATAGGAATAATCTGTGACATTGAGAAAGCTTTGTTTAGAAGAAGAAAGTGAATTAACGTTATTGTCAGTCAGTACCGCAAAGCCATAATGCGTCCTGAGAGAAGTCACACTTTCGTCTTAAAGATCCTCAGAGGTCCGTTGTCTGTGTGAAATGCCTCGGTGGGTTATGTCACAGGAAGTCGACGCAGCGTCACACGCTGCATTTGAGGTGACAGGCAGCCGGGTGTGCTGCTTTCACAGCTCTAATTGGCTGCTGTGGCACAAAATCTTTGTGTTTAACTCTCTTCTGTTCTGCCTCGGCTTTAAGCAGAGATGTATGAGGAAGAGGTGATGGACCACCAGTGGATAAGTCGATGGAAGTAATTGGGTGGGCTATTGAAAACGACACCCTACCTTCAATCAGAAGAGCCATTCGCTTTTATGTCACGTCGTTTTGCTCCAGAAATTTTCCAAGATTCCAAGAAGATATACAAAAATTGTAATTGCATTAAAACTTCTTAAAGGGTTAGTTCACTCAAAAATGAAAATTACCTCATGATTTATTTCCCATTAAAGGAAAAGTTCACTTCCAGAACAAAAATGTACAGATAATGTACTCACCCCCTTGTCATTCAAGATGTTCATGTCTTTCTTTCTTCAGTTGTAAAGAAAATGTTTTTTTGAGGAAAACATTTCAGGATTTTTCTCCATTCAGTGGACTTCTATGGTGCCCCGAGTTTGAACTTCTAAAATGCAGTTTAAATATGGCTTCAAACGATCTCAAATGCAGTTGTAAATGATCCCAGCCGAGGAAGAAGGGTCTTATCTAGCTATTTTTGTTTTTGTTTGATTACAATTTATATACTTTTAAACCTCAAATGCTCTTCTTGTCTTGCTCTGCCTGAACTCTGTTTTGTCCAGTTCAAGGCAGTTAGGGTATGTCGAAAAACTCATCTCATTTTCTCCCTCAACTTCAAAATCGTCCTACATCGTTGTTTTACCTTTTTTGTTAAGGGTGTTTGATCTTTCCCTTTTGATTGTTCTCTTTGCAAACACTGGGTTGGTACTTCTACAGCGATGTAGGATGATTTTGAAATGATTTTTGAAGTTGAGAATAAGATGTGTGTTTATCGACATACCCTAACTGTCTTGACCCGGAAAATACAGAGTTCAGGCGAAGCAAGACAAGACGAGCATTTGAGTTAAAAAGTATATAAATTGTAATAAAAAAATAATAATAACCAATCGTTTCGCTAGATAAGACCCTTCTTCCTCGGCTGGGATCGTTTACAACCGCATTTAGGATCGTTTGAAGCCGCATTTTAACTGCATTTTGGAAGTTCAAACTCGGGGCACCATAGAATCCACTATATGGGGAAAAATTCTGAAATGTTTTCCTCAAAAAACATATATTTTTTTACGACTAAAGAAAGAAAGACATTAACATCCTTGATGACAAGAGGGTGGATACATTATCTGTAAATTTTTGTTCTAAAATGAACTTCTCCTGTTAGCCATCCTAGATGTATATGAATTTTTATATTTGAGATGAATACAATCAGAGTTACATTAAAAAAATATCCTGGCTCTTCCAATTTTGAAGTCCAATAAAGTGAATCCATTCATCATGAAAAGTACTCCACACAGCTCCATGGGGTTAAAAAGACCTTCTGATGTGAATCAGTGCATTTTCCATATTTTAAAACTATATAAACCATAATCTCTAGCTTCCCGTTTACGAGAAAATGGCATTTTAGCAGACAACGTAGGACGTTGAAGTAAGCTCCGGTGAGAAGTGACGCAAAACGAAACACCAGTCATGAATTAGAAGTGCAAAATGAGGATTTGTAAAGAAAAATGTCAGAGGATTTTGATACAAGCCAAGAGGAGAGGAAAGGTTTTCCTTTGCTGTAAACAAAACTTGGTTCTCGCAAGACTAGCGCACTCTTATGCTGATGATACACTGGGCAACTTTTTGAGCAGTTTTATCGGGCAACTTTTTTTGAGCAATGTTGCCTAGGCACTTTCTCATTAAAAATGGGTAACGCATTTCTATCTGGAAAATTTAGATCTGTTGTGGGTTCTGTATCACACCTGGCTGCCCGTTTACGGCAACATTTGCCAAAGTTGCCCGGCAACATTGCTCAAAAAGTTGGCCAGTGTATCATCAGCATTACTGGAGCTTACGCTATGCCTACATCCTACGTCACTGGCTGGAACGCCAATCTCTCATGGACTCGCATACGGCAGTTAGTGGAAGCTAGAGATTACAGTTAATAAAGTTTTAAATATTGATTTTTTTTAAAAATTTTTTTTACACAAACCCATTGATTTACTTCAGAAGGTTTTATTAACCCTCCGGAGCCGCGTGGAGTACTTTTTATGATGGATGGATGCATTTTTTTGCGCTTCAAAATCTCAACAGCCGTTCACCGCTATTATAAAGCTTGGAAGAGCCTTGACATAACTCAGATTACATTTGTATGAAAGAAGAAAGTCATATACACCAAGGATGGCTTGAGGGTGAGTAAATCATGGGGTAATTTTCAATTATGGGAAAACTATCCCTTCAAGCAAATTGATTAAATTATCTGGAGAATATTTATAAACACTTACAAATACATCCTGTTTGTGGTTTTTATACAAAGCTTTTTTCTTTTTTTTTGTTACGGTAAAAAGGTTTATTTTCTCTCTCTCAAGTTTTTCCGTAAACCCCCAGCATCCCCCTCACGGCCCCCCTGACTTGCCTTAAATGGACTTTGTTTTTAAGGAAGCTTAACATTTTGGCATTTCCTTAACTGGCCAGGACTCTCCCCTTGCACAGTATTTCTTCTCTAAGAGAGAGAAAAAATAAGACACAAATTAGTATTAAAATCTGTCTGTATATTATTGTTTGGGTAAACAATGATATCAGTAAATCTTAATAAACCAGCCTGGCCAGATGGTGGGACTTCCATCCACTCTCATGAATATGCATAACAGTTTTTTTTTCCACTATGCAAATTGCACTGTGCAGCTAAAAAAATGAAGTGTTTAATAAGAACACTACTGTTCAAAAGTCGAACAGTCAGAAAGTTTTTTGATTTTTTTTTTTATTAATACTTTTATTAAGTAAGGACTAATCCAATCGGTTAAAAGTGACAGTTTTTTTTTTATTTCACATAAATTCAGTTCTTTTCAACTTTTTATTTATAAAAAACATCAGTTTCCACAAAAATATTAAGAAACACAACCGTTTTCAACAAAGATAATATTAAGAAATGTTTTTTGAGCACCGAATCAGCATATTACAATGATTTCTGAATGATCATGTGACTTCGAAGACTGGAGTAATGACACTGAAAGCATTATAGGAATGAAAAAAATGCATTTTAAAATATATTAAAATTTAAAAAACAGCTACTTTAAACCATAATACTTTCTATAATATAGTACTACAATATTATTGTTTCACAACACCAAACAGCGCATGAACAGCCAAATCTATTCAGTCTATTTCCACAGCAACATAGCAGTATCACTGTTTTTTTCCCCAGTGCCATTAACGTTGTTTTCATTGCATTACATCAGAAAGTCGTAAAATGTAACATGCGTTATACTTGTATGCGTACAATTCCATATCTCACAGCGCACATCATAAATCAACACTTTTGCGCCTACAGTAATAAAAAACTCATCAGAACAGGCATTAGTTAACCGACCAGCCTAGTTGGACACAGTCAAAACTGTCTTCCTCTGGCAGCGGCTGCAACACCGAGACAGGAAGGAGGAGAGCGCCGCACGCCATGCCAAGCGTGGAGAGACGCGGCCAAAACGAGGCGCTTATCTGTGCGCGCCAAGGAAGGAAAATCATCTCGTACTCTACATCCTCCATTTCTCCAGTCTTCCGCTATGATTTTCCTTCCATCACTATCTCACTGATCGGCCAGTGTAAACACAGCCATCGCTCAAAACCCAAGCTACAGCTACAGAAGATCTGAGTGTTAAACAACATACAGCTGATTTCATATCAGCATAAAAGCTTGAGTTCACCCATGACGGATGACCCTAGCTTTGTTATTTCCCATAAACGTCTTTAGATTCAGAGAACCAGCTGTCATTAAGTTGGAGATACAGAAAGCAGAATTTACAGATAATTTACTCACCCCCATGTCGTCCAAGATGTTTATGTCTTTCTTTCCTCAGTCCAAAGGAAATTAAGGAAAAACAAGGATTAATATAATAATAGTTGAGTGTATAAAAATGACCCTGTTCAAAAGTTTACATACACTTGTTTCTTAACACTGTGTTGTTACCTAAATGATCCACAGCTGTGTTTTTTGTTTAGCGATAGTTGTTCTTGAGTCCCTTGTTTGTCCTCATGAGTTGAACTGTCCGCTGTTTTTCAGGAAATCCTTCAGATCACACAAATTCTTTGTTTTTTCAGCATTTTTGTGTATTTGAACCCTTGACTGTCTGAATTTAAGATCTATCTTTTCATACTGAGGACAACTGAAGGACTCGTATGCAACTATTACAGAGGGTTCAAACGGTCACTGACGCTTCAAAAGGAAACACAATGCATTAAGAGATGGGGGTGAAAACTTTTGAATTTGAAGATCAGGATCAATTTAATTTATTTTGCCTTCTGAGAAACATATAGTGTCTTCTGTAGCTTCTGAAGGGCATTACTAAATAAAACAATTATGATATTTAGGCAAAATAAGAAAAATGTACACATCTTAATTCTGTTCAAAAGTTTTCACCCCAGCTCTTAATGCATAGTTTTTCCTTCCAGAGCATCAGTGAGTGTTTGAACCTTCTGTAATAGTTGCATATGAGTCCCTCAGTTGTCCTCAGTGTGAAAAGATGAATCTCAAAATCATACAGTCTTTGTTGGAAAGGGTTCAAATACAAAAAATGCTGAAAAACCCAAGAATTTGTGTGACCTGAAGGATTTTTCTGAAGAACAGCGGACAGTTTAACTGTTCAGGACAAACAAGGGACTCATGAACAACTATCACTAATGAAAAAAACACAGATGTGGAGCATTCATGTAACAACAGTATTAAGAATAAAGTGTATGTAAACTTTTGATTACATTACGTAGTCACGCGTGATGTAGGTGGAAATACCAACCCAGTATTTACAAAGCGAGCGTGCAAAGAAAGTCAAACGCCTTTTACAAAAAAGGTAAAACAAATTTTAAAGTTGGAGGAGAAATTGAGATGGGCTTTTCGCCCTAGCCTACCTTTTTGAACCAAAGTACACAGACGAAAAAGTTAAGAAGTGTAAAGTAAAAGTTATTTTTTCGAAAATGACCAATCATTTTGCAAGATAAAACCCTTATTCTTCGTCTGGGGTCATGTAGAGCCCTTTGAAGCTGCACTGAAACTGCAATTGGACCTTCAACCCATTGACCCCCATTGAAGTCCACTATATGGAGACAATTCTTACATGTTTTTCTCAAAAACCTTAATTTCTTTTCGACTGAAGAAAGAAAGACATTGGAATGAAAGACATCTTGGATGACCTCAAATAAATTTCTATGTTAAATAAATGAAGTTTATTTCTATTCTTTAATACATAAAAGTCACATGCTTCTTCAAAAGTCATAGATATGAACTGCAGTGAACTGCAGCAAAATTTGGCTTCTTCGGAGGAGGGGAAAACATACTTCCTGCTACTTCCAGCGTTGCTCCACTTTTTTTTTTCCACTTTCCTCTCAGGAAGCGCTCCATCTGCCTTTGTGTGCGATGTGATGTGGGCCCCGGTGTTGAAACAGTGGTCCGCTCCGCTTGATTAGGCCAAACACACACTTGTGCGCATTCAAACTCATCATGCTTGCCTTGCATTATTATCATCATGCAAACACACAAACCAATTTACACTCTCAGTTCCTTTTTTCTCTCGCCCCACACGTTGACGCACACTCCAAACATAGTCACGCTCGGTTAATAAACAGACATACCATTTGTGGTCTGTCCCATGCGTGAATACACCATAAATGGTTGTAGAAGTACATACTCGCACACATCAGCGGTGACGCCTTTTCCGTATGCTGATAAATGATTCAACTGATGTTCAACTGACCTGTCCTTCATCACCTCTGTTGCTATGGCAATGACCCTCTAGTGTCAGGATGTGTCCCGTGATTGGAAGGGTGCCATCATGCACGTCCACAGTGCCATGTTTACATACCGCTTATGTATGGACAGTGTAACTAACAAAAAGATTTTGCAGCTGTCTTAAAGTTGTTTTGGTTTGACCAGACTTTTTCCTCTCTTGTTTTAGAATCATTCCATTCCAAAGGCCGCTGAAGTTCAAAGATCTGCTTCAGAAGGTGACGGAGGCCTTCGGCCAGCAAATGGACCTGTACTACACTGATAAAGAGGTGCTGCATTGATCCTAGTAGCTTTTTGTAATTTTTTCGTATTAATAAGTCAATATATATCAGTCAGGACAATAAATCGGCCCATATTTAGTCATTTTGGGATTATCTGAATCAGCCAAAAACTGTTTGTTTCACTTCCAAAATTCACAATTTTTTCATAATACAGATAATTTTCTGTTTTTCCAATTACTGGTTAGTGAATTTTGAGTAAATATGGTAAATATTTGTAAAATAAATAAATTAATTAATTAATTAATAATAATAATAATAAATTATTTAAAAACTATTTTTCTTTTTTATCATTGCATTTAATTATATACAATTTTAGGAGCTCAATACATTTATGATGAATTTATTTACTAATTTGTCAGTGAATGATACAGATAATTTTCAGTTTTTCCAATTTCCGTCTAGTGAATGTTGAGTAAATATGGCAAGTATTCCTAAAGATTTTTTTAATAAATATATTAATTAATTTAAAAATTATTTTTGATTATAATTCCATTTTATTATATACAATTTTAGGATCACAACAAATTTACAATGAATTTATGATCAATATATTCACTAATTTTCATTTTTTTTCCAATTTCCGTTTAGTGAATTTTGAGTAAATATGAAATTTTTTTTGTAAAAATAAATAAATAAATGTAATTAATTTAAAACTGTTTTTCCTTATAATTGCATTTTATTATATATAATTTTAGGACCATGACAAATTTACAGTGAATTTAAGATAAATGTATTCACTAATTTGTCCGCGAATAATACAGATAATTTTCTGTTTTCCATTTTTTTTTTTCCATTTTGAGTAAATATGGTAAATACGTGTAAAAAAAAAATAAATTAAAAATAAATTAAAATTTTAAATTAATTTTTATTTATTTATTTTATTAAATTATTATTATTATTATTTTTTTTTAAATTAATAATATTTTTCAGCAATTAAATTGATTGAATGCGGCTGTAAGCAAATACAAAAGATTTCTATTTCACATAAATGCTGTTCTTATAAACTTTCTGTTCATCAAAGAATCCAGAAAAATGCATCAATAGTTCCATAAAAATATTAAGCAATACAACAGTTTTCAACATTGATATTAAGAAATATTTCTATATGACATCTAAATAGGAAAAAATCTAAATAGGAAACAGGTATGTCAAATCTTAATGATACTGCATTTCACAATATTACTATTTTTACTGTATTTTTATCAAATAAATGCAGACTTGGTGAGCAAAAATGACTTCTAAACATTTAACAAATTCTAACCTTCAAATGATAGTGTAATGAAAATTAGTTAAATTATAAAAGAATGCAATCTGGGAACAGATTTAATATTAATTTATATTAATTTTATGCTTTTTACCTGACCTTTGTCTCAAGATGTCGGTTTTGACACTCTGTATCAATTACTTTTCAGTTACTTGTAATCAGATTAGCATGTATACTTTGCAGTAAGTATCTGTGCATTTCATTTATGTCTCGTTTTTAAACTCTGAATATTATTAATGATATATCTGGTCTTAGATGTTGGTGGCTCTGAAGTGTCAGGAGGATCTGGACCGAGCAATTCAGGGATTGAACTCCAGCTCTGGAATGAACAACCTACTGCGAGTGATTCTGAAAACACCTCCCAACAACCAAGTGAGTCCAAGCCAAAACAAAGCAAAGCGACCCAAACTAAACCCAAACCAAAGCCAAAACCAAAACAACATCTAAACCCAAAAGGAAACCCTAACCCGTGCATGAACCAGTTCTCAGACCACAAGAGTACAACCACACATCCTTTACTCTTAAGACCTTTGTATCATTCAGTTAAAATAAAGAATATATATATATAGAAGTCAAAAGTTTACATACACCTTGCAGAATCTGCAAAATGTTAATTATTTGATCAAAATAAGAGGGATTATAAAAAATGCATGTTTTTTTTAAGTACTGACCTGAATAAGATATTTCACATAAAGGATGTTTACATATAGTCCACAAGAGAAAATAATAGTTACATTTATAAAAATAAATTAACCCTGTTCAAAAGTTTACATACACTTGTTTGTCGTGAGGGGTTAAACTGTCCACCGTTCCTCAGAAATGCCCATTTTTGTGTATTTGAACCTTTTCCAACAATGACTGTTTGATTTTGAGATCCATCTTTTCACACTAAGGACAACTGAGGGACTCATATGCAACTATTACAGAAGGTTCAAAAGCTCACTGATGCCTCAGAAGGAAACACAATGCATTAAGAGCGGGGGTGAAAACTTTTGAACAGAAAAAAGATGTGCACATTTTTCTTTTTTTGCCTAAATATCTTTTTTTTTTTTTTTTAGTACTGTCCTTCAGAAGCTACAGAATATGATTATATGTTCCCCAGAAGACAAAATAAGTTAAATTCACTCATAGTTTTCACAGAATTTCTCATATATGTCTTTTTCACCACAGTTCCTTCAGGTGAGCGGCCAAGACAAGCAGAGCGAGATGAGGTCATCCAGGTCCCTGGGAGATCTCAAAGCCTCGGTTCTCAAAGGCTCTGAACGAGTGCGCAAACACTCTACAGGTGCGTCACGCTGGCTCTCACACACACCCCTAACACACACACACAGCAGTCAAAACGGCAGTATATAATGGCTTTATCATATGCTTTGTTTGCACTTTCTCTATCAAGCCTGGAGAATGGCATCAAAGAGCGCAGTGACGTTAGAGAAAGCCTGGAAAAGTAATTTAGGATGTTTTGAATGGCAGAGGAGTGGATTAAAATCATTGGTTTGATACCGCTTCCCTGTGCGACTGCATTTACATAATATTTGGCTAGTTGGAATCAGTTCACTTGAAATGCACGTACTAAATAAACAGTTTACTTGAATAAACATTCTGGAATTTCATTGTAGGTTCTTGTTTACATGTCAATCAGGTAGAATGCTCTTTTTCAGAGACATTACATTTGTATTTTTGTGCCTCCCGGTGGATTTAGTACTGGTCTAGACCGCTAAATATCTTTATACTTCAACATAGTAATGGAGTATTAGTCTGAAATTAGTCCGTTTTAATTTGTATAGACTCTCTTTAAATGCTTAAATTAAAAAAATAAATTTTAATTAATACATTTTATTTAAAAAAATATTTATTTATTTATTCCAGAAATACTGTGTTGTGTATTTACATTTTTCTGGTAAATAAATTCTGGTAAATAATTTTACTTTAACTTAAAATAACTTTTTTCATTAGTACTAGTACTATCACTACATTAAGTAATATATTTCTGTCACAATTTCTTCAATTTAAACCAACCTTTTATTTTGACGGGTTGCTGTGAGGACCTTTAAGTTTCTGTTTGAATATGATATGACGATAGATTTTCTCAAAAGAAATGGTAAAATGCTCACAAGGTGACTCTCAGAGCAGTTCTAGAGATTGTTTATGTTCATGCACTCTTATTTTGAGGCGGCAGAGACTAAAAACACAGTGAGCATCGAGTGCTTCAGTATGTGTGTAGTAAACGTAGTAGTAAAAATGATTTGTTTTTAAATAGTGTTTTTGGCAGCTTAATTTTACAGACACTAGGTTATATTGTGTTTTGATTTAAGTGTACTCGCCTACTTTTGATATATTCATCCAAAATTTGGCAAATCCATGAGATTCTGCATTATATTTCTATTTTTATGACTGGATTCCACAAGTCCTTCTGCGTTTCTGCAGTCTATGAAATGTACATTTATGCAAATTCTTGCAGAAAACTGATGACAGAAGTCTGTCAGAAGTCATATTTGACTGATGTAGATTTTAGGACACCTTGAGGACAATCAAGGCTATCTCGAGTTTGATTCAGGCTTTGTTAGGAGCCACATTTTGTCATTTCATTGTCAGTTTAAGATGGTTGAGCAAAGACTAGTGGAACGAGTTTGTAATGTTTGAAAAAGCATCTCTCAAAGCTTTTTGCTCTGTCAGCATAATTCGTATCAGTGAATTCGTATTCATACACCACCAGTGACTGAACAGCAGTGACATAAAACATGTTTGTTGCTTTCAGTTTCATATGTTAAGTGTTTTAAATCTGGCAGCATGGTTTTCATCAGGTAATATTAATTAGATGTAGGTCTAATCGCGTCATTAACACATCATTCAGCAGCTTATAAACAGTGATAGAAGTACAGTTTATAACATGAATACTATACAAAACAAGAACGAGTGTCATCTCCAAATATAGCGAAGCATTTTTCAGAGATAGAGAGCTCAGTGACGCACTCGCTTTCTCACCATCTCACATTTTTTTCTGTTGTTTGGCACCATCGCTTTGTTTTCACACCTGAGAACGAGACGAGAGAGAGGAGATAGCTCGCTTCCCGTTGCATACTGAATGATGGCAGTTGTAGGTTTTTGCTGGCTGAATGTCAAGGATGTATTTTTACAGATTTCAGTATGTCAGAGCAGTCAGCATTTGTCATTATAATGGGGTGAAGGAGAAATGATTGTGCACTGCATACATACATAGCAGTTTTGTGTGATGTTTTGCAGTGGGTTTGTATGATGTTATGCAGTTAAAAACAGGTAAAAGAAAATGTAAATGGATATAGAAATGAGAGCGATAGTCCCCTCATGCTCTCTTCCCCATCCTTGCTCTTATAATTAAGGGTTCAAGTGTGTAACGCTGAAACCCTATTGTAATTGTCAGAATGGCCAAGGATCAGCAATCTCCATGTAAAACTGATCATGCAGACCAAACCGAAAGTCGTAGAGACTTGAAACTTTGAGGAATGGTAGTACTCATACCTCCAACAACGTCACCAAGGCTCATCCCAGTCGGCCTGACAGAGGCGCTACAGCGAACAAAAATACAAAGTCGCTCATGTGTCTTATGCCATTGGAATCCTTGTTACAAAATGCATGCCTCAGATTCGATCATAACCCTGGCGAAATTTTAAGTTATTTCGGATTTTTTTTTTTTTTACTACTTTTGCAAACTAGTCTTGGGTTTTTCGTCTGATCTGAACCAAACCAGTGCAGCAAGATTTTATGGAGAGTGAATATCAATAATTTACTTTCGACTCATCATCGCAAAGGGATGCCAAAATGCTCGAAAGGGGCAGGGCCACTTTTAGTAAAATGCCTATAACTCCTGAATAGGGCTGTGCAATATGGACAAAATAATCATATTGCGATTTTTTTGAAGGAATATTGCGATTGCGATTCTATTTGCGATTTATTTTTATTTTTATTTTTTTTGCTTTTTCAAACAAGCTACATACATACATTCTAAATGTATTCAGTGCACAAGAAGTGCATAACAAAACATTTCACCATGAAATAACATAGTATTAAGTTTAATAAACAAAACTGTAGTAAAATTGTCTTTAAAACAGACAACATAAAATAAATAAGCCATTTTACTTTTTTCCCGGCACTTTAGCCTACTTTGTGCAATAACGAATACATTAATTTCAGTGGAAAAATAAGTCCAAAACTCTCTATTTTAGCATTTTGAGGGTTCTAAAATCTTGTGCTTTTTTTCTTGTGTTTTAATTTTTCTGATAATGAAAAAGCATAAACATTTATTTATTTTTAATCAAATGAAAAATAAACCCTTTTAATTTTTGTCAAACAAACAGAAATTTACTGTTAAAATCAATGCGTGGAAGAAAAATTATATTCAGTTTAAAACGTTTAAATAATAATTAAGTGGTTAATCTTGTTGTAATTTTTTTTATCACATATATTGTTTTATGTAAATTATTTAAATAGGAATATATAAACACCTACATTATACTGTACAAAAGTAATACAGGACTAATATTGTTCTGTTACATGTTAAACCGTACTTTTATTTTGACAGGTTGCAGTGAAGTTTCTGTGTGTATATGATGCTAGTTTTCTCAAATGAAACGGTAAAAGTGAAACTCACAGCAGCGATTTGGCGATTGAGTTTATCTGTTCATGTGAGATGCAAATGCCAAAAATTAGCGGGAGCGTCACGTGTGCTTCAGTCTGCATGTAGTAAAGAAATAAAACGCGTCTCCACCATTCATACATACAGAAGCAAACGGAACATGCAGGATTCATATTAAAACGGTCTTTTTGCATTTCAGTTTTCACAGACACTAGTCCATATCGCGATTTGAATTAAGTGACAGACCAACTTTTGATTTATTAATCCAAAAATCGACGAATTACGTGGCATTCCGCGCTATAGTAAATTAGGTTTTTATGAATGGAGTCCGCGATCCAGTCCGTGTTTTCTTGGAGGAGACATTGTAATCACGCGACCATGAAGAGACAGAAATGACATGCCTTAGTGTAAATAAGATAAATAACATAAGGCAATTTAGTATGTTTAATAAAAGAACTATGTATAGACCTGTTCTATAGGAAAGATAACCTTAAATGACTTCTATTTGTGATGTGGCGCTATATCGAAAATAAAATGAACTTCTTGATGTTCAAGGGGGGCGGGGGTGCCGTTGGGGGGGATAGATAAAATCGCAGCCTTGTGCGGTTTAGAAATCGCATGTGCTTAAATCGCGATTTTTTTGCGATTGCGATTAATTGCACAGCCCTACTCCTGAACAGAATTAGATTTCTTCGCCAAACTCTGAACACTTGTGTAAGAGCTCAATCTTAGGTCACAGGACAAAAATCGCGAAGCTTGGCCAAAAGACCTGGCTAAAAGAGGAAAAAAATCATAAAAATAGCTATGCCTACACAACCATTTGTCCTATTAACATGAAAATCGCTGAAAACGGTCTTGGTCCAATGTGCCACAAGACATTTGCGTATCTAAAAAAACATGTCCGCATTGGCCAATGAAGTTTGAGCACCTATTAGACAAGGTTAACAGAGGCCGATCGGAACGAAACATGGTCTGTTTGACTCATGGCCCCAAAGGTCTGTGAGAAATTTGAAAGAAATCGGCCACTGAGGGCGATATTAAATTTTTTGAAGGGCGTAAATGATTGTGCATTGCGTAGTTTTTCACACATACACACGATATTCATATCATATGACAGAACTCCTCATTCTGGAGAACTCTACTTTCTACATTCATACTACTTTTGAATACTAGTCTTAGGTTCTATGCTCAATCTGGAAAAAAAAACACTGCAGTACAATTCTCTGGACCCTCTGTCTAGGTCAATAATTATGAAAATAAGGTTTAAAATCATTTGTCTCATCAAAATGAAAATCACTAAGCATGGTCTTGGTCCAAAGTGCCACGAGTGTCTATAAGGACATTTGTGTATCTCAAGAAAACATGGACGCCATTGGCCGATGAAGTTTGAGCACCTATTAGACAAGGTTAACGGAGGCCGATCAGAACGAAACTCTGCCTGATTGACTCACAACCGTAAAGGTCTGTGAAAAATTTGAAAGAAATCAGCCACTAAGGGGGCAATATCACAGTTTTCATTGCACATCCAAGCACGTTTTTTCACACGTACACGTGATATTCAAATCATAAAATAGAATTCCTCATTCTGGACTGAACTTTGCCTCTAGAACCACTGCTGCCAATCAAACCGTTTGTTAAATGATTTTGAGAGGATGTAAAAAACTACTTTTGCAAACTAGTCCTAGGTTTTTTGCTCAATCTGGAAAAAAAACACTGTAGTACAACTCTCTGAACTCTCTAGGTCAATAATTATCAACAGATTTGAAATGTACCCTTTGGAAAGCTATAACAGGGTCGTTTAGAAAAGGGGCCTGTCCAAATTTACCTAAAATTATGGCCGTCCAAATTTTACCTCAAAACGTTCCAAAACCTGGTGAGCACATGTGACAGGTAATTCTAAACAAGCATTCAAAGGTTTAAGGAGATCAGACCACAGCTGGCGATATAGCAGTCATAAACGTTAAAAAACATCCTTTTTTGACGGTAAATTACCTGGATTTGCCAAAAACTTAATTGAGGTGGTTACAGTCTTGCTAAATAATGTTTCAAAATGTGCTTAAATGCCTTAAAGCGCTTGAACCCAGGTAATCGCTGCTTGCAGATATATTTGTTATTGCCTTTCTTTTTCATTAAACTCCTCACTCTGTATTCATCCTTCATTAGCACTGTCTTCAATTCTCTCCATCAGCTCTGTTTTGTCTTTTCCTCTCACATTCTGCTCACATGTACCTGTCACTCACACCACGCATAATCCCAGTCATTATTCACATCAGTCTGCTCGACTTCTTTTTGTTTCTGGCATCCTGCCCTCTGTTATTAGTTGCTTAGTAGACTTTTTTTTTTGCATCAGACTGCGTGATGTGTCACGCTAACCTCACTCCGTCTGTCTGCAGGATCTCTGAACACGGGCCGCACCTCACCCCCTCCGGGCAGCGTACCAGAAGAACAACAGCAGATCGCTCGGCAGGGGTCCTACACCAGCATCCACAGTGAAGGAGAGTTCATCCCAGAAACACTCGACTCCAATGTAAGCGTTAGTTTGGAGCTGTAGATTAAAGTTACATGAAGACTTTCAGCAATGATTCCCATTTTTCACCCAGAAATAGAAATAGTTCACCCAGAAAGGAAAATTCTGTCATTAACTGCTCACCCTCATGTTGTTCCAAACCTGTAAGATCTTCGTTCATCTTCTGAACACGAATAAGGTATTTTTGATTAAATCAGAGAGCTTACTACCTTGAGGTCGCAAGGACATCGATAAAATAGTCCATGTTACATCAGTGGTTAAACCTTAATTTCATGAAGCAACGAGAATACTTTTTGTGACTTTATTCAACAATTTCTTCAATTGTTTAATTTAATAATCTAAATAATAATAAACATCCTGGGTGAACAAAATGTGAAAAGTCCAGTGAAAAGAAACAATACTGAGTTTTTATGGTCTCTCATGTTCTTTTGCCCTGTATTTTGACTTATATAAAGTGTTCAAGATGTCACTGTTCTGTGCACTTTATAACAGTCTGGGCAAAAGGAAGCTCGGACATATTATGGCCATTGGTTCATGGAAAATCTTACGTCAGTCTTGTTGAGGGCTAAGGTTCAGATGCACAAACTATAATGAAAAATGTAATGCTATGAAATGATGTCATTTATTTTTTGCCTGTAGATTATGGAGCCGTTCGGCAGTGCGAATGGGTCGCTTTCCAGCAGCTGTCAGTCACTGGACCAAGCACTGGACAGGTGGGCCAAACACTTTTTTTATGAACTTGTGTGTATTAGGGATGTTTTTTCAAAAGACCAGCCTGCTAATTGGGTTTTAAGGAAGCCTGGTATTTACATTCTGCAGATGCTTTAATCCAAAGTGACTCACAAATGAGACATATCACAAGTAATTTATCATACAAGAGCCAGCGATACTTGCAGTAATGCGGTGGCACGTTTCAGAAACAGTTAGACGGTACACTGCAGATTGAAACAGAAAATGCGTTGGTTTGGAAAGTTTAATTTTCATTGACTTGAAACATCTTAAATCTGTCTGTGAACGAATGGCTAGAGTGATGGGATGATTTTTTTTTTTTTTCAATTCCTTTTGTTGATTTTTTTGTTTTTTATTTTTTGTCTTTTCCTATTTTCTTGTTTTTTTAATGTTTTAAGCAAAACATTTTTTACTGCCAGACAGTGTTGTTGTTATTAAGTAGAAACTAAATCTAAGATGAAAAATAATTATCTGAATCATTAATTGAAATAAAGCTGAAATAAAATATGAATATTAAAAATTCCATAGTATAATAAACTGAAATACTAAAATGAGTTAGCAATAAAGAAATATAAAAAATCTACAACTTTATAAAAATGCCAAAAACAAAATAACAAAATTTAAATAAATTTTGAATCAATGCTTTCTGTTCATCAAATAAATGAGAAGAAATTCTACTCAGCTGTTTACAACATAGTAATAATAATAAAAAATGTTTTTTGAGCAGCAAATCAGAATATTAGAATGATTTCTGATGGATCATGTGACGCTAAAAATTCAGCTTTTAAATCAAAGAAATAAATTACATTTGAAAATATATTCAAATAGAAAACATTTTAAAATGTTTTTAAATAGTAAAAATATTTCAAAATGTTACTGTTTTTGCTGTACTTTGGATCAAATAAATGCAGGCTTGATAAGCAGAAGAGACTTCTCTAAAAAAACAAAGAATTTTACTGTTTAAAAACTTTTGACTGGTAGTGTAACTTTTTCAGTATTTAGCTACTAAAAATATCACAACTAAACAAAACAATAAAAAAATAGCCTTACTGTTCGACTAGTTGTCAGGCGTTGTTTTAAAAGCAGCAGAAATACAAAAGTCATGTTACTGAAATGTCATTTAGTATTATCACTACTAGATGAAATCAAACTAAAACTTTTTAAATAGTTCTAAATAGTCTCTGCATTTAAATAAAAGAATGTTTCTTTAATGTTCCGACAATTACTCACTTCACCTTTAATGAGTATATTATAATAATTACGGCTAAGGATATCTGATAAACGTAGCAGCTGCCCAGAGAGGAAATGGAATCAGGTCGTCACAAAGGCCAACCAGGAAGCTCTTGATGTCGCCATGGCGACAGCTTGCTTATCTGGACGCCTGGATTCCACTGCTATCGCTCGCCACCTCTGCTCTGCTCTGCTCAGTGAACGAATGAGACTAAAAGAGAGAGAGAGTGGGCTGATCTCACCAATCTATTCTGCTTTCTGTTGCCTGTGTGCTATTGTTATAAAAAGAGCCAGTCAATAAAGCAGTGTGAAAGAAAGAAAGAGTGCGAATGAAAGACAGGAAAGTGAGAAAGAGAGAGATAGAGTGAGTGAGGGAAAGAGAAAGGAAAACCATGCTACCTGCACGAGCCTTATCTGGCTTTTAGCCCTCAGAACAATGGCAGGAAACAAGTGCATGGAAATTTTTCCCCTCATACGGGTGTGTGTGTGCCCATTATCCGGGGTCTCGCCGATCCCCCCGCTCCGTACTGACGTCACCGTCAGACAGGGATAACAGGGTCGGGGCAATAACAATCACTTTATGTCTCTCAGCACATTAACTCATGACTTTTTTGTTGTTGCCGTTGCCTAGAGTCAAATCTTAAAGGAATAGTTCAGCCAAAAATGCAAATTCTGTCATTAATTAATCACCCTTTGTTCATCCTCAGAACACAAATGAAGATATTTTTGATGAAATCCAAGAACTTTCTAACTTTCTAACTGACACGTTCAAGGCCCAGAAAGGTAGTAAGGACATCATTAAAATAGTCCATGTGGCATCAGTGGTTCAACCGTAATGTTATGAAGCTATGAGAATACTTTTTGTCCCCAAGAAAACAAAAAGTTATCCAACTCTGCCCCTTTAAACAGATAAAATCAAGTTCTTTTTGTCATTTCTTTCTTGTTGATTATCCTGTTTCACACTGAAATGCATATTATTCGCATAAAAAAGGGTTGCGCTTTGCTGATTTATGTCTAGTCGCACGTCTTGATTGGCAAAGGCGGGATCAGTGTCATTTTTGTGCATCGTCCTCGTGTTCTAGAGCCTCTTTGTTTTGTGAATCAATGCCAGCTACAGCTCGCATTGATTTAAACAAAAAATAACCTTTGCTGTCTAACTACCCACAGCTGAGCGAGTGATGGCAGATTGCATTTAGTCATTTGTTTGCCTGGAAAGTATGATTAATCTGTTTCTGAATCTGTTTTCTGCGTAACAGTAATTGAGGCATTACTGAGAACTCGAGAACACAAGAATGTACTTTTTTATGAAAGGAATTTTATGCTTTGTTGTGCAATTTAATTAAATGAAATCTCAAACTAAATGGCATTTAAAAAAATGACATGAAGGAATTTGGGAGAGCGGATGTAAAAGCATATAAAATTTAACTACAGATAGCAGAAATTCAATTTATTTTGTTTCAGTTTATTATCAGTATAATTTTTAAAGAATTCAAACTTCAGTTCTGAAATAAGTCTCTTTGCTCTCACTTTGCTCTCACTTTCACACGGAATAACTGATTACTAAAAAAATTGTACAATCTTAGTGACTCTAACTCTGCGAAATGTTAATTATTTTACCAAAATAAGAGGGATACAAAATGCGTGTTATTTTTTATTTAGTAATGACCTGAATAAGATATTTCACATAAAAGGCGTTCACATATAGTCTACAAGAGAAAATAATAGTTGAATTTATAAAAATGTTCAAAAGTTGTTCAAAAGTTTACATACATTTGATTCTTAATACTGTGTTGTTACCTGAATGATCCACAGCGGTGTTTTGTTTGTTTGTTTGTTTGTTTGTTTGTTTGTTTGTTTGTTTGTTTGTTTAGTGATAGTTGTTCATGAGTCCTTTGTTTGTTCTGAACAGTTAAACTGCCCGCAGTTCTTCAGAAAAATCCTTCAGGTCCCACAAATTTTTTGGTTTATCAACATTTTTGTGTATTTGAACCCTTTCCAACAAAGACTACGTGATTTTGAGATCCATCTCTTCACACTGAACACAACTGAGGGACTCATATGCAACTATTACAGAAGGTTCAAACACTCACTGATGCTCCAGAACGAAACACGATGCATTACGAGCCGGGGGTGAAAACTTTTGAACGGAATGAAGCTGTGTACATTTTTCTTATTTTGCCTAAATATCATATTTTCTGCTCATTTAGTACTGCCCTTCAGAAGCTACAGAAGCTACTTACATGTTTACCACAAGATAAAAGAAGTTAAATTTACCCTGATTTTCAAATTCAAAAAGTTTTCACCCCCCGGCTCTTAATGCATCGTGTTTCCTTCTGAAGCATCAGTGAGCATTTAAACCTTCTTTAATAGTTGCATGAGTCCCTCAGTTGTCCTCAGTGTGAAAAGATGCATCTCAAAATCATACAGTCTTTGTTGGAAAGGGTTAAAATGCTAAAAAAAACATCATGATCAACTATCACTAAACAAAAACACAGCTGTGGATCATTTAGGTAACAACACAGTATTAGGAATCAAGTGTATGTAAACTTTTGAACAGGGTCTTTTTTTTTATATATAAAGGTAGCTATTATTTTTTTTTGTGGACTATTTGTGACCCTGGACCACAAAACCAGTCATAAGGTTAAATTTTACAAAACTGAGATATATACATCATATGAAAGCTCAATAAATAAGCTTTCTATTGATGTATAGTTTGTTAGGATAGGACAATATTTGGCCGAGATACATATATTTGAAAATCTGGAATCTACGGGTGCAAAAAAATCAAAATACTGAGAAAATCACCTTTAAAGTTGTCCAAATTAAGTTCTTAACAACGCATATTACTAATCAAAAATTACATTTTGATAGGTTTACAGTTGGAATTTTACAAAAAATCTTAATGTAACATGATATTTACTTAATTTCCTAATGATTTTTGACATAAAAGAAAAATCAATAATTTTGACTCATGCAATGTATTTTTGGCTATTGCTACAAATATACCCCAGCGACTTAAGACTGGTTTTGTGGTCCTGGGTCACATATGTAAATGTCTTTTATGTGAAATATCTTATTCAGGTCAGCACTAAATAAAATAATTAACATTTTGCAGATTCTGCAGGTGTGTGTAAACTTTTGACCTCAACTGTACTTCAAATGTGACCACCACATAAAAGCACAATGGCATATAAAGTGAAAATGTAGCATTATTTGTTTGAATTATTTTATTTTATTTTGAGCGTTTTAGATGCTGGCCTACATGTCACTTTTTGGGCTCACCGCATTGTCCACATTTAACTGACGCTTTCGCGCTATTCAAACGTTTACAAAACTCTAATGAATGGTCAGACGTTAGTATCTCGGGTCAGGTATCAGGTAAAGAAAATCTCAAGTCTCCATCCTGAATGTAACGACAGGTGGCAGGCGGTCACATTGGCACGTGGGGGACTGTGCCGTGCAGGAATGTAGGCCAGGCAGACGGTGCTGCCCAACCTCAGCACTGCACACAAGGGAAGTAACAAGCAAAAAATAACCCATCATCTCTCCTCCTTCTCTCCTTGTGTTTCCACAGCCCGCCATTCTCCCAGAACAACCGGGACAACAATTACCTGAACCTCAACTATGAATACAAAGGTGAGATTGGCATGTGCAAGTGAATATGGATTTGTGTCAGAGCTGTGGGCTTGTTTTAATGGTCTCTGCTCCATTATACAGCTGGTTCTCTATGACAGGGGCAAAGGTGCTTCCTTTGAGCTGTTGACTGTGGTCACTCTGTGTTGCTAATGGGGCATCACGTCAAAACAAGACTGTATATTTGCAGTCCTGTTGAAGGTGGCTGTGATTGTACCTCTGTTCCCAAACATAGTGAGCTGTTTTGATGTTTACTGCCTAGATAGGCAGGTGTCTTCTAAGGGAGCGTCTTAACAGAAGTGGAACCTCATTAGTGACTGATTTTGGTGGCCTGTACAGGACTTCTTTTTTGAAGCGCATGGGAGATTTGAGGCAAAATTGATTTTAGTCATTGATTTCTGTGTCATTGATTTTGTGTATTTTATGTTGATTTATTTGTGTTAATATTTTCTGTGTTCGATTAAAATATATTTATAATAGTAGTTTATACTTACGAATATTGCATTTTAATTAGATGTGTTTTTATAATTGTATTATTTAATTATTTTTTCTTTATTGAATAGATTATTTTTAATTTTTTTGATTATCAAACATTTTACTTCATTCCACATTTTTGTCAATTTTTTTTGTTGAAATTATAATCTTAAAGTTATAGGTACTATATCTTATGCCAATTTTTGTATGTATATATATTTAATAATTAATAGCTAGTATAATTATTTGTTATGGTTCTTAAAAATGTTTCTTTATTAGGATTATTATTACTTTATTAGGATATTTAGATATTTACACTATAACATAAAGTAAAAATATTGACACATTTTTTTATTATATTATTATATATCCCATTGGCAATTGTTTTGAGCAACATTGAGTAACATTATATATAATATATATACTACATATACACTACTGGTCAAAAGTTTGGAATAATTTATTTGATCAAAAATGCTGTGAAAATAGTAATATTGTGAAATATAAAATGTTTGTTGTCATTACATTTAACTTGGTTTAAGGATATTTAGATATTTATACTAGAAACAAAGACAAAAATATTTATTAGGAAATAGATTAGTAATAGAACGGTCTAAAGTTGGAATAATTATTTTTATTTTTTTAATGTTTTAAAATATATATTTTGCATTTATGCTACATTTATTTGATCACAAATACTGTAAAAATAGTAATGTAAAATATTTTTACTATTTTAAAATATTCGTTTTTATTACACTTATCTTGGTTTAGGGATATTTCGATATATATACTGGAAAATAATAATAATAATAATAATAATATATATATATATATATATATATATATATATATATATATATATAATTTATAAAAAATTATTTCTTTTGCATTTATGCGTCATTTTGCATTTATGCATCATTTATTTGATAAAAAAAGAAATTGTTTTTAATTTTTTATTATTTTTATATATCTCATTGGCAATTTTTGAAGCATAAATCGAGCAAAATGTAATAAAAAATGTGTGTGTTTATTTTAATTAATTATTTTGAATTAATAAATATTTTAATAATTCAAAAAATATTTTCCATTTATGATGCATTTATTTGATAAAAAATACTCTGAATAAAATATTTGTTTTCACTTCATTTATCTTGGTTTAAAGATTTTTTGATATTTATACTGGAAAATAAGATTAAGAAAAAAAATAAGATTAAGAAATTGTTTTTAATTTTTTATTATTTTTATATATCTCATTGGCAATTTTTTGAGCATAAATTAAGCAACATTTATTATTATTTATATATATATATATATATATATATATATATATATATACACACACACACACACACACACACACACACACACAAACACACACACTACTGGTCAAAAGTTTTTAATATTAAAAAACACTTCTTTTGCAACTATGCTACAAATATTTGATTAAAAACTTCAGTGAAAATAGTAATATTGTGAAATTTAGAAATTTAAAATGATTTCATAACATTTAGTTTAAGGATATTTAGATATACTAGAAATATTGATTTAAGATTTTATTTTATATTGTTATTATTATATGTGCATTTTTATCAAACACATACAACTGGTCAAAAGTTTGGAATAATACATTTTTTTTGATGATTTAAAAAAGTATTTTTTGCATTTATACTGTATTTATTTGATAAAATACATTTTCAGTACATTTATCTTGGCGTAATAATATTTAGATATTTATACTAGAAAATAAGACAAAAATAATTATTACATTTATATATATCGTTGCCAATTTTTGAAGCATAAATCGAGCAAAATTTAATAAAAAAGTGTGTTTATTTTAATTAATTATTTAATTTATATATATTTTAATAAATAAATAAAAAATCCATTTATGCTGCATTTAAAAAATACAGTGAAAATAGTAATATTGTGAAATATTACAGTTTAGAAAATTTGTTTGACAAAACACTTTTTTCAGTGTAAAAAGTCTGCCTGCATAGGTTCACTAAGTTTTTGGAACAGAGTTACAGACCTGTAGCCATGGAAGAAGAATGAGATTTTCTCTCTCCTTTCCCCCTTTCATTCGTTTTCTTCTGCTGTGCTGAGAGATTGAAAGTTACTGGAGTGGTTAAACAAGGAGATTTTCTCTCATGTCCTTCCCTGGTTAGTATTCTCTGTCTCTCCTTTGCTCTGTCACTCTGGCTCGCTCCAGCTCTCATGCTCATGCCCAGCACTCCCTCTGTTGTTTTTCCTCTTGAGCGGCGATCAAATAGAGCAGGCCTGCCTGATAATGAGATAGTAATCTTCCCCAACAGAGGGAGGCCAGTCACACACACATGCACAAAAACACTTTTCACGGAAACTTTCCCTTTTACGCACACAACCTTTTATATCCCAGTCCGTTAGAGAATAAAAAGAGCTCTATGATAATGACAACGTGCGTGTCTTTCCATTGAAGACATTCCACATGCATTCAGATCCTCAACACTGAGGATTTCTCCACAGAGAGCAGGCCGTTTTTTTTTTCCCTCTGGTCTTGTGAGTAGATTTTTCCTCTCTGGGCTCTGCTTCTAAACAGAGCAAATCACTGGGTCTCCCTGGGAGACGGGCTGCAAACAGCACATGGGGAGGCACATCGACTCGCTCAACAGCTGCTTTCAATTGCATGCGGCATCAGAACGCAACACTCCTGTTTTAAGCAAGCAGCCCTCCGAGCTAGTCAGGGTCGCCTCTGCTTGTGTTATTGTGCAGGCATTCTCAGTCTTTCCTGTCCTGTTCTTTGTGTCCCTCACTTTCTTTCTTACATTCGAATCTTTTTCGCAGTCTCTTTATTTGGAGGACAAATGGGTGAATCGCAATGTCGCATTATATTATTTGAGGAACATCACTTATTTTGATTACAGTTAAGAACTTTTTTTGTGTTAAGTCTATTAAAATATTGAAAGAAATAATATATTATTATTACTTGAATTCATTTTAAAACTAACCCTTCAGCATGACACCATATCTTAATGCTTATATTTGCTGCGTGTCTCAAGATAATTTTGCTAAATAATTTTTCATGACTTTTTTTGTGTCAAATGTTATGGGGGGAAAACTACTGTAATACATAAATTATGCTGTCTGGGCAGTTTTTTTTTATATTAGTATTTTAAATTAATACTCATATGTTATAATTATATTATATTATGTATATACAAATATTTAATTTGCATTTATTTGATCCAAAATACTGTGGAAATAGTAATGTTGATGTAAAATATATATTTTTTTCATTACATTTATCTTGAATTTAGATACTTATACTAGACAGAAATGTTGATTATGAAATTATATAATATATATATTAATATATATAATTAGAATAATATATATAATTTTTTTTTCAATTATACTGAATTTATTTGATAAAAAATACAGTGAAAATAGTAATATGAAATATAGAAATTTCAAATGAGTTCATTACATTTAGCTTAGATATTTAGATATAGTAAAAAATAATGCAAAAATAATGATTTAAGATTTTTAAAAAATCATTATGTATTAAATTTTATAAAACGCACACACAACTGCTCAGAAGTTTGAAATTCATTCATAAAATTTAAATTTTGAATTAATTTAATTCTTTTTTTAAATGATTTTTTAAAAGTATTATTGTTTTGCATTTATTCTGCATTTATTTGCTAAAATATGTTTTCAATAATTATAGATAATATATACTAGATAATAATACTAGAAAATAATACAAAAATATTAAGATTTTTTTGTGTTATTTTTATATATCTCTTTGACAATTTTTTAGAGCACAAATTGAGCACAATTTTATCAAAATATGTGTGTATTTTCATTAATCAATTATTTAATTAATATATATTTTTTATTATTTAAAAAATAAATTTTGTATTTATGCTGCATTTATTTGATAAAAAAAAAATTATGTTGTCTGTGGACAGTTTTTTATATTAATAATTCGTTCATTTAAATGGGCAGTTTTTTATTAAGGATTTAATTAATTAAATTAAATTAATTATATTATACTATACTATATATATATATATATATATATATTTAATTTGTATTTATTTGATCAAACAATACAGTGAAAATAGTAATACTGTTAAATTAATACAGTGTAATATATATATAGTTACATTAATAGTAATAGTAATATTGATAGAAAATAGTAATACTGTGAAATATTATTACAATTTAAAATCTTTAAGTTTATTTAGATATTTATACTAGAAAATAAGACAAAAGTTAATTTAAGAAATAAATGTTTTATTATTATTATTATTATTATATAGCTCATTGGCAATTTTTCAGCATTAACTGAGCAAAAATAAATCAAAAAGTGTGTGTGTGTGTGTGTGTGTGTGTGTGTGTGTGTGTGTGTGTGTTTGTGCATTATACTGGTTAAAAGTTTAGAATAACTGAAAATAGTAATATTGTAAAATATTACAACATAAAATAAACAATAACTAGACAAAAATATTGGTTATATTTAGTATGTATATATAAAGACACATACAGTAGGCTACATATTTTGAAAATATTTATTATATGTACATGTATATATTTATATTCATATAATTTATATTATATATTTTCATGTAACCTAACCTCGACATTTTCTTAAATTCATAGCAGTAGACAGCTCAGTTGTTTATAATGGGAGTGTTCTAGTTTTGTCGCTTTGAATGAATGGAGTGTCCTGTGGTAAAGAGCTCTTCACCACAGCAGGCCCTGCTTATCTGATTTCATGAGGTTTCCTTCATTGTTTAAGTGACTGTTGAGTTGCATATTTTAATATCAAGTACCAGTTTCATTATCAACATTTGCTGGTTTCTGTGAATGAAGAAAAATGCGTTTGTAAACCACTGCTCATGTCAAGTATGCGTCTATCTCTAACCCGTCTGTATGTAACTGCTCCACCTGCAGGGCGTCACGGGAAACACGGGACCTTCCCACGCCAGTTCCACGTGTCCAGTCGCAGTAAAGACTACGGTGATGGTAAGCTGCTCTTTACCACAACAATGAGTGTGTAACTGTGCTATTTATAACTAAAGAAAAAAGTGACTGTGCATATGTCACATGTATGAGCCTTGTCTGAGAGCCTAAAAACAATATAATATAATATAATAGTTTTTTATGGTTATTATTTATTATAATTTGGTATACACTACGGCCTGGTTTCACAGACAGGGCTTAGACTAAGCCAGGATTAGACAATAGTTCAATTAGGACATTTAAGTAATTTTTATAAACGTGCCTTAGAAAAATAATTTTTTTTTTTAAATTTAGCACTGCTAAATTGTCTGTGAAACCGGGGGGTACAAGTCTCTTTTGCTCACCAAGCCTGCATTTATTTGATTCAAACTACAGGAAAAACTGTAAAAATGTGAAATATTTTTGCTGTTTAAAATAGCTGTTTTCTATTTGAATATATTTTAAATGTAACTTTTTCATGTGATTTCAAAGCTGAATTTTTATCATCATTATTCCAGATTTGCTGCTCAAAACATTTATTATTATGTTAAAAACAGCTGAATAGAATTTTTCAGGATTCTTTGATGAATAGAAAGATTCAAAGATCAGCATTTATCTGAAATAAAATGCTTTTGTAATATTACACACTATATCATTCAAAAGCTCGGAGTCAGCATAATTTTTCTTCTGAATTTTCTATTTATCAAAGAAACCTGAAATAAATTCTACTCAGCTGTATTCAACATAATAATATAAAAAAAAATTTTGAGCAGCAAATCAGAATATTAGAATGATTTCTGAAGGATCATGTGACTGGAGTAATGATGCTAAAAAATCATTTAAAATCACAGGAATAAATTACATTTTAAAATATATTCAAATAGAAAACAGTTTTTTCAAATAGTAAAAATATTTCAAAATTGTACTGCTTTTGCTGTACTTTAGATCAAATAAATGCAGGCTTGGTGAGACTTTTTAAAAGACAAAAAAATCTTAACTGTTCAAAAACTTTTGACTGGTAGTGTATTTCCCCCAAAATGCAAAAAAGTTAGCATTTTTTTTTGTCAGGGCTTGATTAATTTGTTTTACACAATGGTATCACATATGTTTTGTTCTTCTTTCATAATTACACCATTATGTTTTCACAAAGCAACAATGCAAGTCTGCATAAAAACTGGTGTAAAGAGCAAAAACTTCAGTCTGCAATCTGGAGCCTCTCTTCAATTCTCAGAGTGCCTAATTAGTAAATTAATTCTTTGGTTAACATTTAGCGGATACTTTCTTATCCAAAGCAAGTCACAATTTGCTAATTGCATCCGCCGTCCCTCTGGATAGTGTTTTAGCGTGGAGGGCATTGCTCAATGGCACAAAACAGGACTGTGTTCTTGCTGATTCTCCTACTTGGAATCAAACATGCGGTTGCAGCTCAGATCCATAAATTGTTGGACTGCCAGGAAAACCCTCTTTTATGCATGCTGAAGAGACTAGAAGGCTAGTTTATGCTGTTACACAGGTGCTGATATTTTCTACAGGGATATTACATATTCTTTGTATTACGTGCAGTGCTGGAGGCAGATAAAGAGCTGTGCACATGGCCAGCATGATTTTGAGTTTCCCCAGAACTCAAGAAGTGTATGTGTGTGTGTTTTATTTGTGTTTCCCCTGATGAGGCACACTGACTGTGGTAAAACACTGTACTGAGAGGAGTTTCCTGCCTTGTGGAAAGGTTGATGGAGGAAGCGAGAGACAAAGGAAAAGAAGAGCGTGAGAGAGAGAGAGAATTAGGGAATGGGAGGAAGATGTTTGGACATGTTGATTGTATGTGCCTTAAAGCATGAAGAGATGATTCAGAATGTCCAAATTCTGCAAAGATGTATTCAATTCGTAGGGAATGTTTTGGTTTTACCAAAGCAGATTTGAGTGTTTTTAAGGTAATAATGTATCACGTGTGTTCCCTGGGAATCTAACCTATGAAACTGATGTTGTTAGTGCTGTTTTACAGTAATTAAAAAAAGAAAACTGAAAATTAATAACTGTTTAATACAATTCTTAAGGTATATTTGTATTTTGTATTATGTGTCTAAAATATGTGTTTGTGTCCAGGTCGAAGGACCTTCCCTCGAAGCTTTATGCCTCAGGAGAACCTGTTTCAGCTAGTCCCGTCTAGTCGTACACGCAGCTACAATGGAGAAAGCACCTTGCTGTACAGTGGAGATCTGCACTCCAGCGGCTGGACTGAGAAAAACAGCCAACGCAACACTCCTAAATGTAAGAGCACATACATGCATACACATGAGGACACTTATGCAGGCCATTTCAAAAGAAACCACATAAAGCACTTTTGCACATTTGCTTTCGGACCAGAAGTGTCTGGTTGTAGCATAACCATGAATATTTTCTCAATACATAAGTAGAGCTGCACTGCTTTCTTTGTACCATCTGCTGTGGCGGAATCTGTAGCAACTCAGCAAAAGAAATCGTATTAGGACTTGCATGACTGAAATATATAGTCAAAAATCCATTTAAGATTTACGTTGTTTTAAAAATCTTCATCACCCTTACAGGTGGTGATGGATGTAAGCGTAGGGTTTAACCAAATGCCGTTCCATCGGTTTTCCACCACAAGGTGTCTAAACGCCCCTGGATATCGAGTGAAATCCACGCTGAGAAACTCCTTTAGTGGCTGCGGCGTCATGACAAGCATTGCATGTTTACATCCTGCCAGGATGGCATCTAGCGTTTCTTGTCTCTGTCGTTTGAAATCCCTTTCAATAGCTGTGGTCTACTACTAAAAGCTTCAAAGTCAAGTGGAGAGAACAAAGACGCAGGTCTTTAGGAAGTTTTATTTGTTCACAGGCATCTTCCCATTCTTTTCTCCTCTTCTTTTTGCTAAGAAATTCGTGAAGATTTACATCGCTTCTTTTGCTGCCCTTTGACTGAAAATTACAACCAAAAGCTGCACAATGTGGCATTGTATCAGTATTTTTTTTTTTTTCCGAATTGTGTTGCGGTAACAATAACAACAGGTAGCGCCAGCAGCTCACCGAGTGCAACCATTTCACGTCATCGAAATAATGGCGCCCCATAGTCCAAAATGTGTATAAAACGATGTGGATTTTTAAAAAACAATGTACTATTGAAGTCAAAAGTTTACATACACCTTGCAGAATCTGCAAAATGTTCATTGTTTTACCAAAATAAGAGGGATCATACAAAATGCATGTTATTTTTTAAAATATTTGACATGATGATGACATGAGATGTTTACATGTAGTCCACAAGAGAAAATAATAGTTATATTTATAAAAATTACAGCGTTCAGAAGTTTACATACACTTGATTCTTAATACTGTGTTGTTACCTGAATGATGCTGTTTTTTTTAGCGCTAGTGGTTCCCTTGTTTGTCCTGAACAGTTAAACTGCCCGCTGTTCTTCAGAAAAATCCTTTAGGTCCCACAAATTGTTTGGTTTTTCAGCATTTTTGTGTATTTGAACCCTTTCCAACCAATGCTTCAGAAGGAAACACGATGCATTAAGAGCCGAGGGGCGAAAACTTTTGGAATTTAAAGATCAGGGTAAAAAAAAAAAAACACAGTAAGAGACATCATTCACGTTATATTAAGCTATACAAGTCTTAATACACTGGGTTCCCTTTAACCTGGTGGCAAAAAACATGTTTCTGTTGAGTAGTCCTTGCAGGCTGCATGCAAAAAATAACACGATCAGTATAATCCAATTCACAAGGAAATGACTCTTACAAACCAATTCTTTTTCGGAAACCAAAACACCACCACCAGCGTAGTCTGATTCACAAGCAAATGACTCACATGAACTATTGTCTTTAGATTTCATTTAATGAATAGATCAAATTGATGAGTTAATGTTTTGAATCAGTCTAAAACACTGTCTTGTATAATTTGTTGAATTCAAAAACATACTAGTGAAACGGACAATATAACTGAAAAATTGGTATTTAATCAAATCTGATAATTTGTAACTAATCTCTTTCAGTCTCTTTCAATCATAGAGAAACTATAATTATATACAGTTATCGTTTGATTTTGTTCATACTTCCCGTCTCCATTAGAGAAGATGAATAAACCCGGCTCTGCATGGGTTTGTTCTGTGCTCTTGTGTGTTTGAGCTCTGCAGTCTGCAAACAGGTTTTTTAATCAGCTCCATTTCCTCTGAGGAATCCAGGACGGGCGCCTGAATTTGACTTATGAACATGGATGCTTGTCTCTACTGTCTGCCTGCAGCTTCTTTCCCCCCCAGTGCCTCCATAAACTATTCAGATAGCTTCATGTCAAATGTCATTATAGCAACGCTAAGCTGATTAAAATGATCGTAAATGCTGACGCAAAAGTGTCCGTCATAGAATAAGTGGGAAATGAGTCTGAGAGATGCGTAAATCTTGTCTGGTGAGTGGTGTTTCTCAGACTTTGGTGTAGTTTAACTGCATCCAGATTTAAAGTTCTATCTATCTATGTATGATTAGATCCGTACGGCATGTATAGAACAATAGCAGAAATATTAAACTCAGACACAGATTGTGCGATTATGTGTGTGGCTCATGATAGCAATCAGTCATGAGAGAGCCATAAAAAAGAGATTCAGATATTGCCAAACACAAGACGTATTAACGTATTCGAAAAAAGAAAACACACCCTGAAGGATTTGCAGTTCGACGCAGCCTTGATTTAAAGAAGTAATATTCAGGTGTTTAATATTTAGTCTTGAATAACTCGCAGCGTTTGCCAATAGTTCACTGTCTGCCTCTCTGTTCATTTAAATCCTAGTTTATTGCCTGAGAGGGGAGCAGTTGCAAATAAATCTGAAAGCGTAAATCTGTATAGCATGCAGTTGCGGTTTGACTCGGAGTCGTCAGCGAGTCTCTGTGTGTGATTTGGTCTGGTTTAAGTTACAGTCTGCGGTTTACTGGTGAGGTTAACGTGGTTTGTTTCTTCTTACCGTCCTCAGCCCCAAGGGCTCCTGTAAACTGGCGTCAGGGGAAACTTCTCGGTCGGGGAGCGTTCGGCGAGGTCTTCCTCTGCTACGATGTTGACACGGGACGCGAGCTGGCGGCCAAGCAGGTGCCCTTTGACCCTGAGTGTCAGGAGACCAGCAAGGCAAGTATGAGGTGGACTCAGATGATAACAGCATTTATGCAATGTAGAGACATTCTGCTTACTTATTTTTCTCTTTGTCTGTCTTCACAGGAAGTGAACGCACTGGAGTGTGAGATTCAGCTCTTGAAGAATCTCCGTCATGAGCGTATAGTGCAGTACTACGGCTGCTTGCGTGATCCGGTGCAGAAAAAGCTGTCCATCTTTGTGGAATTCATGCCTGGGGTTTGTATACAGTAATGTTTGTGTTTGCTCTGTGTTCATGTTGCTCATTGAAGGGGTTCGGAGCTGTTGACTTTTAGAATGACTCATATTAGATTTAGCCCTTTGGTGTCTATTATTATTTTATTATATTCAGTATTTTGTTTGTGTAAGTTAATGGAGACTTCTTGCATACTGTGGAATGAATTCACCAAACAACCAGTACAAAAACTGCATCTTGTTCACTGTTCATCGACAATCCAGTTTCTGAACGAGTGACTCTAATGAACTGGATCATTTTAGTGAATCAAAACTAATAGTTTGTACAGTGTAGTCCAATTCATGAACAAATGACTCTTATGAACTGGTTCTTTAGCCTGATTCACAAACAAAAACTTGTATGAAACAGATGCTTTTGGGGAATCAAAACAATACAGAACTTCCAGTGTGCCCCAATTCAAGACCAAGAACTGGTTATTTTTAGTGAATGAATATATACAGCATGAACAGTGTAGCATGATTAATAAACAAATGACTCTTATGAATCAGTTCCTTTTAATGAATCAAAACATCGGCAAGACTCGCAAACAAATGATTCTTTTAAACCAGGGGGGTGTTCCATAAAACAAGTTTACCAAATAAGCTAGGCTTATTTAAGTTAGTCTGACTTATTGTCACTCGATTTGCCTCAAAATAAGCCAGACTAACTGAAATAAGCCTGACTTATTTGGTAAACTTGTTTTATGGAACACCCCCCTGTTCCTTTTAATGAATCAAAACATACAGCAAGACTTGTGTATCTTGATTCGCAATCAAATGATTCTTAATGAACCAGTTCCTTTTACTGAATCAAAACATACAGCAAGACTCACAAATAAATGATTCTTATGAAACAGTTAATTTTACTGAATCAGAACATACAGCAAGACTAGTGTATCTTGATTCACAAACAAATCATTCTTATGAATCAGTTCCTTTTAATGAATCAAAACATCGACAAGACTCGCAAACAAACAATTCTTTTAAACCAGTTCCTTTTACTGAATAAAACCATACAGCAAGACTTGTGTATCTTGATTCGCAAACAAATGATTCTTATGAATCAGTTCCTTTTAATGAATCAAAACCTCAACAAGACTCGCAAACAAATGATTCTTATGAACCAGTTCCTTTTAATGAATCAAAACATTGGCAAGACTTGTGTATCTTGATTTGCAAACAAATGATTCTTATGAATCAGTTCCTTTTAATGAATCAAAACATCGAAAAGACTCGCAAACAAATGATTCTTTTAAACCAGTTCCTTTTACTGAATCAAACCATACAGCAAGACTTGTGTATCTTGATTCGCAAACAAATGATTCTTATGAATCAGTTCCTTTTAATGAATCAAAACATCGACAAGACTCGCAAACAAATGATTCTTATGAACCAGTTCCTTTTAATGAATCAAAACATTGGCAAGACTTGTGTATCTTGATTCGCAAACAAATGATTCTTATGAATCAGTTCCTTTTAATGAATCAAAACATCGAAAAGACTCGCAAACAAATGATTCTTTTAAACCAGTTCCTTTTACTGAATCAAACCATACAGCAAGACTTGTGTATCTTGATTCGCAAACAAATGATTCTTATGAATCAGTTCCTTTTACTGAATCAAACCATACAGCAAGACTTGTGTATCTTGATTCACAAACAAATGATTCTTATGAATCAGTTCCTTTTAAAGAATCAAAACATTGGCAAGACTTGTGTATCTTGATTCGCAAACAAATGATTCTTATGAATCAGTTCCTTTTAATGAATCAAAACATCGACAAGACTTGCAAACAAATGATTCTTTTAAACCAGTTCCTTTTACTGAATCAAACCATACAGCAAGACTTGTGTATCTTGATTCGCAAACAAATAATTCTTATGAATCAGTTCCTTTTAATGAATCAAAACATCGAAAAGACTCGCAAACAAATGATTCTTTTAAACCAGTTCCTTTTACTGAATCAAACCATACAGCAAGACTTGTGTATCTTGATTCGCAAACAAATGATTCTTATGAATCAGTTCCTTTTAATGAATCAAAACATTGGCAAGACTTGTGTATCTTGATTCGCAAACAAATGATTCTTATGAATCAGTTCCTTTTAATGAATCAAAACATCGACAAGACTCGCAAACAAATGATTCTTTTAAACCAGTTCCTTTTACTGAATCAAACCATACAGCAAGACTTGTGTATCTTGATTCGCAAACAAATGATTCTTATGAATCAGTTCCTTTTAATGAATCAAAACATGGAAAAGACTCGCAAACAAATTATTCTTTTAAACCAGTTCCTTTTACTGAATCAAACCATACAGCAAGACTTGTGTATCTTGATTCGCAAACAAATGATTCTTTTAAACCAATTCCTTTTACTGAATCAAAACCTACAGCAAGACAAGTGTACTGCATCTTGATTCACAAACAAATGATTCTTATGAATCAGTTCCTTTTAATGAATCAAAACATCGAAAAGACCCGCAAACAAATGATTCTTTTAAACCAGTTCCTTTTACTGAATCAAAACCTACAGCAAGACAAGTGTACTGCATCTTGATTCACAAACAAATGATTCTTATGAATCAGTTCCTTTTAATGAATCAAAACATACAGTAAGACTAGTGTATAAATTCATTAATAAATGACTCTGTCTTATTTACTTCAGTGAATCGGGTGCTAAAAAACAAAACAAAACAACTGTTACTAGGCACATTCTCAGTGTCTCTTTGTGTTTTAAGAAAATGACATTGTTAAACTTACAATGAGTCTGCGCTTTCCAAATAATGAGCAAACCCAGTCTAAAATGTCACTGGCTGGTGAACATATCCACAGTGTTCTTTGTCAGCCCAACCGCACAGCTTTACGAGTTCATTTTCTCTGCAAATGGGTGTCTTAACGAGCGTCAGACGCGGTCTGTCCCATCCGTCAGCTCCGTTTTAATATGCACAGACTCGCGGTGTCTTAGTCACATATTGTCTGGTAAAGGGGAATGTTTCACCAAGGTCTCTGGCAGACAGATGCATCGCTACTCTGAGCCAAAGCCACCAGCCTCTGCACAGCACTGTCGCGTCCTGATAAGAGCAGAGGTGAAGGGAACAGACAAAGAGAGAAGCAGTCTGAATGAGTAGGATGCGGAATAGGGTTACGTGAGCTGAGAAATGTATTGCATAATGAGGGATCAGGAGATCGCTAGAGCCTGTAGGAGTGTATGACAGAAGGATTACACATGTGGTACACATCGCTTCCTTTTAATAACTTGAAAAGGACATTGTGACACTTAATAATACGAAATATTACTAGCTGAAAGGAGCTGTGCAAATGCATTATTGCTTGGAAGGCATTGTGGTTTCTCTTATTGTAGTTTGCGTCACAGGTGTTTCACGATGTTGTCCTTGAGGAGACATTGTTTCTTCGGCGAGGACTGTAAACAGGAAAGCTGAGGAAATATGAACTTTGTTTGGGCCAGTGTTTCAAAGAAACACAGTCACATGTGAGAAACCTTTTGGCAGTATGATCTGTTTTTCCAGAAAGTTAAAAAAGTTCAGTTCTGATGAACTATACACTTCCAGCTCCACTTTTGTAAACGCAACTGAGTGTGACTTCCTGGCACACTGCTTTACAGCAAATATTTATTATTCTTTAGGAATATATATATATGTATATGTATGTGTGTATATAGTACTTTGAAAAAGTATATATATAAATATACCAATTTAATGTTATGTATTGTTATATAACTATAGTATTACTTTTATTACATTTATTTGATGAACCAAGTCAACACTCATATCTACAGTTTAATAATATACACTGTTGGTTTGTAATTTTACACAGCATAGTATTATTAAATAATTGCATTGTTAGTATTACTTTTATTAATAATAAATCATAATTAAATATTACATGTTTTATTTATTACATTTGGCATTTATTAAATATTTTATAATTAAAAGTAATAAAACATTGGTGACAGTAAAAATTAGCAATACATTTGTTATTTGAATATGAATATGAATTTGTTTTTATAATCTTTTATTAATCTTTGTAAACATTATTGTTATTAATTATTATATATATTATTTGTTTAATTCAATTTATTTGATAAACCTAGTCAAGTCTGTAATTTTTACGCAGGATAGTATTTTTAAATAATTTTATTGTTATTTTTTTTATTAATAATGAATCATGATTAAATATGAAATATTGTATTATATTTTATATTTATTAAATAAGAAATATTTGAGAATACCATTTAAAAAACAGCACATTGGTAACAGTAAGAATGTGCAATAAATTTGTTATTTGAATACTTTTTTATTATTAATCTTTGTGAACATATAATTGAATAATTATTATATATAGTATTATAGTACCTAGTCTAAAATCTAATTGGTTTAATTTTACACAGCAAAGAATTAGTAAATAATTGTATTGTTATTATTTTTTTAATAATATATCATGATTAAATATTAAATGTTTTATTTATTACATTTTGCATTTATTAAATATTTTATAGTTAAAAGTAATAAAACATTGGTAACAGTAAGAATGAGCAATACATTTGTTATTTGAATACATTTTTAAATTTTGTTATGAATCTTTGTGAAAGTATTATTATTATTATTATTAATATTTATTATTATATGAATTATTATATATAGTATTTGTTTAATTCAATTTATTTGATAAACCAAGTCAACAGCCATATCTACAGTTTTTTTTTACACAGGATAGTATTTTTAAATAATTGTATTGTTAATTTTATTTTATTAATAATAAATCATGATAAATATGAAATATTTTATTAAATCTTATATTTATTAAATAATACATATTTGAGAATATAATTAAAATGAAAAGCACATTGGTAACAAAAAGAATGCAATAAATTTGTTATTTGAATACATAATCTTTTAATGTTTGTGAAAATATTATTGAATAATTATTATATATAGTATTAGTTTAAATACATTTATTTGATAAACCTAGTCAACACAATTGGTTTAATTTTACATAGCATGAATTTTTATTATTTTTATTATTACTTTTATTAATAATAAATCATGAATAAATATTACATTTTATTACATTTTAAATGTATAAAATATATATAAAATATTTTAAATTAAAAGTAATAAAACATTGGTAACAGTGAGAATGAGCAATAAATTTACAGTCTAAAAAAACCTTACAGATTGATTTGTAATTTTGCACATAATATTATTTTTATTAATTTTATTGTTAATATTATTGAATCATGAATAAATATGAAATGTTTTATTACAATTTATATTTATTAAATATTACATGTTTTAGAATATAATGAAAAGTAATAAAACATTAGTAACGGTAAGACTGAGCAATACATTTGAATTATTTGAATACATTTTGTTTTTTTATTAATCTTCTATTAATCTTTGTGAATGTTATTATTATTATTGTAAAATGATTATATTTCATAATGGTTTAATTAAATTTATTTGACGAACCAAGTCAATACTCATTTCTACAGTGTAAAAAATATTTGTACACAGGATAATGTTATTAAATGATTTTAATTTATTCATATTAATTTTATTTTTTATTAAAAAGGAATCATGATTAAATATTAAATGCTTTATTTATTAACATTTACGTTTAATTAAATGTAATATTTATTAAATATTATTAAATATTTTATAATTTAAAGTAATGTTACCATTTACATTGGTAACAGTAAGAATAATCTTTGTGAAAATATTATTGAATAATTATATGTAGTATTAGTTTAAATACATTTATTTTATGAAGTCAACACTCTAAAAAAATTACTAATTGGTTTGTAATTTTACACGATTATATTATTATTAAGTAATTGTATCGTTAATATTATTTTATTCATAATAAACCTTGTTTAAATATTAAATGTTTTATTTATTAAATGTAATATTTTATTATTTTTATTTATTAAACATTATTACATTTTTATAATACAATAAAAACCTAATATATTAGTACATTTTGAAATTAACACTAATTAAAATTAAATCTTTTAAAACGTATTAAATGCAATTGGTAAATGTAAATGTAATAAATGGAACCTTATTATAAATGTCTTGTGTTACCAATAAATGTATTATTTATTGTCCATTCATGTTAACAAATGACAATTTATTGTAAAGTGTTACCCAAATTTTAATACTTTGTACTTGTTACACAATACATGTTTAAATCCCTGCATACAGTATAAAAAAAAAATGCAATAAAACATTTGCAACAACAAAAATCAGGAAATTAGGAAGGGGTCAAATCATTTTCCATTGCATTCTATCCTTTGGTAAACAAGCTTAAATCCTGTTTTTATGTTTCCTGTTATACGCTGACAGCTTGTTTTTCAAGTTTCCTAATAAAAAATACAGTCTTTATAGTTCTTTCTGCTTTTGCAGAATAAAACACATGCTTACACTTTATGCGCTGAATATGGTATCTGGCTTGGAGCGAGATGGATTCTTTGCTCTTGTAGTGTATGATTAATCTGTGTGTCCATGTGTGTCTAGGGCTCTATTAAAGACCAGCTGAAGGCGTACGGAGCGCTGACCGAAAAAGTCACCCGCAGATACACCCGACAGATCCTACAGGGAGTCCACTATTTGCACAGCAACATGATCGTACACAGAGACATCAAAGGTAAATCGCAGTAGTCATAAATCACCTCCAGCTAAGAACAGTGGGCTGTTGCTTTGTAATGGAAATCTAAAGGAGAGTGTCGCTCGCACCACACCACCTGAAATACATTCCTTCTTATTAGGTGAAATAACATTGCTTTGGCTCAGATTTGTGGTACTTCCTTTAGGTTTTGCCAAAAATAGCACCAGGGAAAGGTTTTGCATAACTCCAGACTTTAGGGTTAGATTTGGACCAAAATGAACAGACAGTGCATGAGGTATTTTTAAGCATTGACAATAAATGTCGTAAAATCATATTTGCCTACCAGAAAATGTCAGCATTTCTTTTACTTAAAACACTCACTTGTTGGCCCAACTACTGTTTGGACACTTAAAAATGTTCTACAGGGTAGGCCGTTTCTATGGATACACCTTAATAAAATGGGAATGGTTGGTGATATTAACGTCCTGTTTGTGGCACATTAGTATATGTGAGGGGGCAAACTTTTCAAGATGGGTGGTGACCATGGTGGCCATTTTGAAGTCGGCCATCTTGGATCCAACTTTTGTTTTTTCGATAGGAAGAGGGTCATTTGACACATCAAACTTATTGGGAATTTCACAAGAAAAACAACGGTGTGCTTGGTTTTAACGTAACTTTATTCTTTCATGAGTTATTTACAAGTTTCTGACCACTTATAAAATGTGTTCAATGTGCTGCCCATTGTGTTGGATTGTCAATGCAACCCTCTTCTCCCACTCTTCACACACTGATAGCAACACCGCAGGAGAAATGCCAGCACAGGCTTCCAGTATCCGTAGTTTCAGGTGCTGCACATCTCGTATCTTCACACCATAGACAATTGCCTTCAGATGACCCCAAAGATAAAAGTGGCAGTGTTTCTAAATAAAAATTTGTATTTACATAGTGTGTGTGTGTGTGTGTGTGTGTGTGTGTGTGTGTGTGTGTGTACTGTTTATTTTTATATGTATATATAAATATACACACGTACATGCAATTCTTGTTTTTGATGCGATTAATCGCGATTAATCGATTTGACAGCACTAATTAAGACTGCAGATTTCATTAAGTGATAACAATATTAATATGCCAAGTTACTTAAAGTATCAAAATCTGCTTTTTACCTAAAATTACAGATCATACCCATCATAATAATATACACAAGAAAGATAATAAAATAGGAAATGCCATGTTAAAACTAGGGCTGTCACTAATGGTGCGTTCACACCGCACACTTTGTCTGCGTCAGGCAACGCACCTAACGCATCTAGTTTGACGCATGTACGTTGAAGCTGGCAACGCTTGCTTTTTGGTGCGTTCACACCGCACACGTCAGGCAACGCTCCCAACGCATCTAGTTTTCTGCACACTTCCCCTGAATAAACCATGGCAAACTATTGGGACTGGACATTTTGGAATCCTCTCATGAACATGTTTCGCTAGCTAACGAAATGGGAAATAATTACGTTGAGAAAAGATTTGACAACCCGATCTCTTCAGCGATCTTCATCCAAGCAAGTTCCTTTACATTCCTGTCTTTATACAACAACGAGAACGGATCATACAATTCTCTGCGATTGCAGACGGCTAGAATAAGTTTGTAGCCGTCTTCAATCGCAGAGAATTGTATGTTGTTGTTTTTTCTGCTCCCGCTTCATTCAAAATACGTGTGGTGACGTCGCTACAGTGAGACGCTCTGATTGGTTGACGCACTGCGTCAAGTGCGTTAAGTCCGTCAAAAGTTCAACTAGCTGAACTTCTGCGTTGCTTGCGTTGGCTGCGTTGACGCTTGAAACGCAGGTAACGCTTGAAAAGTTGACGGATCCAACGGACACAACGCAACGCAGAGCCTCTGACGGACCTCTGACGGACTCAACCATTGACTTTACATGTAATCTTGCCGCAACTGACGCATGACGGTTTGGGCGGTGTGAACGCAGCATAACTGGTCGATTATTCTAATTATTAATCGAGTAAAATGGTGATTAATCGAGTAAAATGTCTTAAAATACATATACGAAAGCAATGAGGCAATAATAATTGGTTTAAAATAAAATATAAAATGTTATTGAACAAAACAGTTAAAATACATAATGTAATAAAACAATATATAATCATAACTTGTGTATATTATAACCCGCAGTGCATGTATTTAACTGAATCACAGCCTTTTTGAATTCACAATAGCAGAACATTTCACAAAAAGTTTTTAAATATTTAACAATAAAAATTCAATATATAAAATGTTCAAAAATTGTTAGCATGTAATATTCAAAAATCAAACATACTTACAGTAAAAGGCCAGTTGTGGTTGTCAGAAATTGACTGTGGCAGTGTTTCAGATATTACAGGATGGTATACAGTGCTTGTATGTTTTATAGTCCTGTCAAATTGATTAATCATGATTAATCACATCCAAAACAATGTGTGTGTACTGTGTATATTCATATGTATATATAAATATATACACATACATACAACTTTTATTTTGGATGCGATTATTCTCGATTAATCGGTTTGACATCGACTGCATATTTTAATTTTGATAATAATAATATTAATATACTACGTTACTCAAAATACCATTATCTGCTTTTAACCTTAAATGACAGTTAATATATATATATAAAAATGGGTTCAAAATGAAATCTAAAATGTTATTGAAAATACATAATGTAATAAAACATTCTACTCGTAACTTGTGTATATTATAACACGCAGTGCATATTTTTTATAACTGAATCGCAGCCTTTGTAAATTCACAATAGCAGAACATTTCAAAAAATGTTTTAACAATTAACAATTCAAATTTCAAACATTTAACAATTAAAATGAATGTTCAAAAATAGTTACTTTGTTAAATTTACAGTAAAAAATGGCAGCTGTGGTAGCCAGAAATTGTTTGCAAAAAATAAGCGTACTTGTATATTTTATCGTGCTGTCAAATCGATTAATCGCGATTAATCACATCAAAAGTAAAACTTTGTGTTAACATAATATATATGTGTTTACTGTGTATATTTATATGTATATATAAATATACGCACACATACATACAACTTTTATTTTGGATGTAATTCATCGTGATTAATCGATTTGACAGCACTAATATTTAAATGAAAGTTTAATTGACTGTTCATACGCAACATAATAATATAAACAAGAAACCTAATAAAATGGGAATTAAAACTATTTATAGAAAATATAATCATATGCGATGCATCACAGTTTTTGACTGTTTACTGTAAAATTGCATTTTAAAAACTAGGACTGTCACTAATTATTTTGGTAGTGGAGTAATCTGTCGATTAATTGAGTAAAATGGTGATTAATCGAGTAAAACGACTTAAAATATAAAATATATAAAAGCAATGAGGCAATAATAATTAATTTAAAATAAAATATAGAATTTTTCAGTGATGATTACAGATGGTATAGTGTTAAAAATAAACCAAAAAAAAAAAAATTGGTGGAATATCCTCATACTTAGTGTGATTGATTGATTGATTTATTTATAAGTAATTGTATCAGAATGTTTCAACTAACGTTCCAACAACATTTGCAAAACTGTTATTTAATACAATTACATTTAGATATTTTAAGTTTGTCCAAGGTCATTCCCATAACAAACTGAAGATCCCCTATTGGAAATATCAACAAGAAGTATGGTCTGCAAAGGAAGGAGTCTCTGTCCTCTCATATTCTGTCTTAATTTTCCGTTCACAATACACTCAGACTTCCAGGGTGTGGAAATCTTGTGGCTGGCGGGAATTAGTCACTACTCAAACAAGCGCAAATCTCACAGGCAACACGGCTAAAGCAACGGAAAATCACTCCGACTAGAAGCGTGGGAAGAAAGAGTGTGTCTCAAACTTCAAACGCCGTCAGCCATAGGCAGCTTATAATTTTATGCAGTTGTCATCATTGGTCAGACAAACATCTCGGCCGGAGTAACTCAATCTACATGTGTTTCCTCGCAGGCGCTAACATTCTGAGGGACTCCTCGGGAAATGTGAAGCTGGGAGATTTCGGGGCTAGCAAGCGCATTCAAACCATCTGCATGTCCGGGACGGGAATCAAATCGGTCACCGGCACCCCCTACTGGATGAGCCCGGAAGTCATTAATGGAGAAGGCTACGGACGCAAAGCAGATATCTGGTGAGATTTCATTCAATTTTAATTAACTATAATAACCTTGCCTAAAACTAGCTAACAGTCCCATGCATCCCTCTCTCCTCAGGAGTGTTGCCTGCACAGTTGTAGAGATGCTAACCCAGAAGCCACCATGGGCTGAATATGAAGCAATGGCAGCCATTTTTAAGATCGCAACCCAGCCGACTAAGCCAAATCTGCCTGAGGGTGTGTCTGACGCATGCAGGGACTTCCTGCGGCAGATCTTTGTGGAAGAGAAATGGCGGCCCACTGCCGAGGGGCTTCTCAGCCACCCTTTTGTCCAGGGCAGCTTCTGATCGTAAAAATTTGGGATTTCTCTGGAATCCCCAGGGAAAACCACACACCTGCCCGCGGACAATCACCACTCTGCCTTCCAGGGTCCGGAGAAACCCACCAACCAGCCAACTAAGAACAAACGCGACCATAACAAAGGGGTGTCTATCTCCCCAACGCAGCTTGAAAAATATCAGAAGGGGGAAAGTATGGACAGCAAAACCTTGTAGCACTTCCCATATTATTAATCAGAGTCAAAGCCCTGTCCCAAATGACGCACTTGACTTGAGACCGCAAGGTGTCTTATTTCTTAATTCATGAGCTACCCACTCTTTTTTCTAAATGAACCCTTCTCACATTTTCAGGGTTTCTCAGAAGCAGACGTTGTCATAGTTGGATGAACTTCCACAGCAAATATAATTCTGCATTAGCTCCAAAAGCAAAAGAAAAGTCCATGATAGCATTTCCACGACTTTCCAAAAGAGGAGAAAATGGAGAGATTAATTATAGCGGTCAAAAGAGAGAATTATGTCAAATGTCAACAGTATTAATTCATGTTTTGTAATTTACCGTCAAGGTAATATAAAAAAAAATTATAGCACTATAAATGTATAATAGTTTTTTAAATGAAAATATGACAGATTTGACTAGATTTGCAATCTAATCATCACAGTCACAAGGGACTATCGTTTACAGCACACTATTACCCAGCATTCCTACTGACAAATTGCATAAACTTTTTTTTTTTGGCCAAATCCATTAATTTATCTGAAAAAATACATTTACATTAATTAATTCAAGACAGGTGTTCTTATAATTAAGCTTCATTAAAATAAATTAAAGTTTTGGGGGGGAAAAAACTACTCAGTAGTTAATTAAGTAAGAATGATTAATAATAATAAATAGTGCTGCAAACGATTAATAGTGATTACACATACAGTATATATTTTGAAAATATTTACATATGACTAATATTTTTAATATACCAACATCATTTTATTAAATATATACATGCATGTGTGTGTATTTATATGTACATAATAAATATACACAGTACACATATATTATGTAAACAAAAACTTTTGTATGCGATTAATTGTTTGCCAGGACTAATAATAATTAATAAATACTTGAACAAAATACATCAGGTTTCAAAATGTCAATGTGGTGTAATTTCACAAAACATTAGTATTTGAATAATTTTTGATATGAGTTCACATTAATCACAAATAACTTTATTATGATTAAGATGTGTACACATCTTAATAAAAAAATAAATATATATTTTTAACTGATGGTTACACCACTTGACATTTGTGTAGGCATTTTTATTAAATGGTTTAGAAGTTTTATTTTTTTAAACCATATGAAACCAACATGAATACATAATAATTAGTGTTGTCAAATCGATTAATCGTGATTAATCGCAATTAATCACATCCAAAATAACTTTGTTTGCATAATATGTGTGTGTGTACTGTGTATATTTACATGTATGTATATATAAATACACACACATACATGTATAGATTAAAGAAATGTATGTAATAATAAGTGCTGGCAAATCGATTAATCACGATTAATCGTAATAAATCACATCCAAAGTAAAAGTTTGTTTACATAATATATGTGTGTGTACTGTGTATATTTAAATGTGTATATATAAATACACACACATGTATACATTAAAGATATATATTTAACTATAATTGGTGCTCTCCAATCAATCACGATTAATCGCAATAAATCACATCCAAATTGAAAATATGTTTGCATAATATGTGTGTACTGTGTATATTTATATGTATATATAAATACACACACATACATGTATAGTTTAAAGAAATGTATGTAATAACAAGTGCTGCCAAATCGATTAATTGTGATTAATCGCAATAAATCACATCTAAAGTAAAAGTTTGTTTACATAATATATGTGTGTACTGTGTATATTTAAATGTATATATAAATACACACATGTATACATTTAAGAAATTCTTAAATATATACTTTCTGTGTTTGTGTGTGTATTTATATATACATATAATTATATTACAGTACATATAAATTATGTAAACACAAACTTTTATTGTGGATGCGATTAATCGTGATTAATCGATTTGACAGCACTGATAGAATTAATTTCTAAAAATGTTTATAGTTTTATAAACTACATTTTTAACATTTTGTTTTTTTCTTTATTATGGACACTCCTATTTGTCATTTGGGACAGAGTTTTGGCTTGCAATGCAGTGCCAACATTTAGTATACTGGCACAGATTGGCACATGAAGTGTCACTGCCCAAACAGTACTGATTACAAACGCTTCGTTTACATGCATTACTGCCGGTTGACTGTATCTGATCCCCTGATGCACTTGAAACCAGCCCAAGCGCTCTGAAGCGATACTACAGGGGTTGCTGGACAAATCACATGCGGTCTGCATTTGTCACAGATGTATTAAGAGTGTCATTATAAGGTGGCAAGAGTGGTATTTTGTTTAACAGAATTCATTTGGTCATAAAAGAGAGTTGATTTTGATTATGGCTCATGTACCTCTGTATCCCTGGGTCCAATCCTGAGTGTCGCTGAAAGTACATAGAAAAGACCTCATGGAGCAATTATAATGATATATGTACTGTACAATACTCGTTCGAGTAAGTTTTTGTTAAGATTACTGTGTTTGATGGTTAGAATCTAACCAAATGAGAATGACACAGAGTAAGACATATGCAACCACCAAAGTGGTATGAGACAAGAGAAATGTGTCATTTTTTTTTGAAGACTGTATAAACACATTTTTTTATATCATGTAAAGTTTTAGTTAAAGCACTCTTTACCCAGAGATAATCACTGTAAATACGTTCCCATTGCACTCTTGGTCTCATGCATAGAGCACATAGGATAATCAGCTGAGATATTTTTATACATTTTTTTAAATTCACGTTTGGAATGACAATACCAAACTTTTTGTATTATTATGAAAATTACCCTAAAGTGTCGAAGCAATATTTCAGAGAAGACTACTACGGCTGGTGTGTTAGCATTTCTTGTACTGTTTACTCAGTCGAATACAACCAAAGAGTGAGATGCTTGAATTACGAATTTGGTCAGAACTGTTGAGTGTTGCTGAAACAGTTGCTGTCTTGATTAGTAACCAATATGATGAGTTTCGTTCTTTTGTTGAATCAAATGGTTTGCTGATATGCAGACATTTCCTTGCCATTGTGAAAGTGAACACAAAGTAACAAAAATGTTAAAGGAATAGTTAAAAATGAAATTTTGCAAGGATGTAGATGACTTTGTTTCTTCATCAGAAAAAATTAAGTGTTTTCACTTGACACTGAAGTGAATGGGTGCCGTCAGAATGAGAGTCCAAACAGCCCATAAAAACACCATAACAATCCACAACATTACAGTAAGGCAAAAAGCTGCTGTTTAATATTTGAAATAAACAAATTCATTGTTAGCAAGTTTTGGACTCATTCTGATGGTACCCATTCACTGCAGTGGATCCACTGGTGAGCAAGTGATGTAATGCTAAAATATCTATTCCTTTCAACATGCATTGTTTTATGTGACATATTATTTTCATCTTGTCCAAATGTAAATGTTAAACTTTAAACATTTGATACTATGATTGCTGTTTTTATGTTCTGAACTCGAGAAATACACCAGCAGCAATTGATGTTGCAATTAGTGCCTTCTCTGATGCCCTTATTCTGAGAGGTCAGTCATTTTAAAAACGGTGGAATGTGTTTTCTGATGTCCTTCAGATGGTTTCAGTATCACGCAATGATGCTGTCAAGGACATTTGCTGAAGATCGTTGATTGTATTGTAAATACATACTGTACCGAGCTGTCATGATGTTTCATTATATTCAAAGTACCTTAGTCACAGTATATTATTATTGTTCTGATTGTGGAGAGGTCTGGATTTCAGATGACCTCAACTGAGGGTGAACAGACCACGCTGGTTTTTGAGGGGCTAAGAATGACGAATTCTGTGCTGCCTTGATGAAAAAGCCTGGAAACATTTATCAGTGATTTTGTACATTTGAATAAATAAATTTATTGTCTAAAATCAGCTTCTGTGGTGGTATATTGCTATTTTTTTTACATGGAAAAACGTAAATGTTGTTAATTTCTCAGTAGTCAATAGTAAAATCCATATGATTTAGCAGCTTCCACACATTTTTTTCTGTGGTTTAGACAGCATAAATTAGCAGAACAGCGTATTCAGTAGTACATTAACCATGCAATCATTGCTGTTTTTTACATCCAAGTAACGTTATCTCCAATATGGCTGTGCATCCGGCTAACTGACCCAACTGTGATGTACGTGCACATTCCTCTATATTCTGGTTCAAATAAGTAAGGCTGGACAAAAAATTGCAAGTCATCCTCTGTCGAAATCTTCATACGAAGAATGTTTTATGTACAGCTTTGTTAACAAAGAGTAGTGCATCTAGGTTTTATGTCAGTACGTATGAGCTGTGTACTCTCTTGAAAGTGCGTTGAAGTCTGACATGGAAGAAATTGTTCAATAAAGTCATTAGTTTTGTTTTTTTCATGGGCAAAAAGTATTCTCGTAATTTCATAAAATTAAGGTTGAAGCACTGATGTCACACCCTATTTTGTCCTTACTACCTTTCTGGGCCTTGAACATAGTAGTTGCGTTGCTGTTTATGCAGGGTCAGAAAGCTCTTGGATTTCATCAAAAATATCTTAATTTGTGTTCCTAAGATGAATAAGGGTCTTACAGGTTTGGAACAACATATGGGTGAGTAATTACCAACAGCATTTTAATTTTTAAGTGTGAACTGATCCTAAATATTATAATAACTTATAATTCTAGACAAATATGGTGTATACAGATTTTCATATTCTGCATTATTTTTTTAAAATACGAAGTGTCAATGTAAATTTAATCCTACATATTGAAGCATACAGACGTATGTATATATATATATATATATATATATATATATATATATATATATATATATATGTAATTCCACTAGACATAAAACCAGGTGGCATCTGCAAACAAATGATGCTGGAACTTCACTTTTCTATAGCCTACTTACATCACTGTTTGGTCAGTTACCCGGATGTGCCACCGGCATATTGGCGATACTCAGATGTAATTCGGGTAATTTATGCCTAAACCACAGAAGAAGAAAAAAATGTGGAAGCTGTTAAATCATGTAGAGAAGGGCTCAGTAGGCAGGAAATGGCGCAATATTTTGACAAACTAAAGTTAATAGGTGGTACAGAAAGATACAAGTAGTATTAATTAAGATATTAGCCTAATACTACACCTACCTGACCGGAAATGATAAGAACAAACACGAATGTTGTCAAGATTCTTGCCCTGGAAATCCTGGTTCAGTTTAGCCAACCACAAACACCTTTTGTTCCTTAGAGAGTTTCTGCACTCTTCTCCTTGATTTGTTCTAACTTTTGGCAGTCTATAGTACTCCAAATGTTTTTTCTGGTCCGATTAGTACAGGCCAAAACATGACAATAATTTACCGTTTTTAGCAGCAATAATCAGCAAAATATGCGAGTTTCGATCGGTTCAGTGCCGCTAGTGAAAACATTAGTTGAACAAATGTTCTCAAAACGATTTTTACCACTCTGAGACACATTTATCGTTTTAGCTTGAACCTAACCATCTTTTTTATTGTATTTTTTATAATAAATAATCATTATGTGTTACTTTTTGTTATATCGTGTAGACATATTTGTTCACATTTAAACTTTTTCTAAATACTTATTCGTTATTATTTTAAGACGTATTGACAAAGTTAGTTTGGTAAGAAGAGCACGTGATCTTTCAGACTGCGTGTTTGGTAACAACACGCTTGTGTGTTACCTAAACGTGCCCATCGTCACACTCCCACCGCTGCTCTGGACTGTCTGCTTGCCTTGCTCGACATAAACACTACTGCTTGAGACTTCTTTAAAGACCTATTTCCCCTCCAGGATGTCCGCTTCTCGTACGGTCATATGTCTGCTAAGGAACGACCTGCGTCTGCATGATAACGAGGTACTGTAAATATGACAATCTTTCTAATCTATACGAGCGTAGAAGCGTACAGTCTTTGCAAACCACTCTCTAGCCATAATCCATACGTTTAAACATTGTAACATGATATCCTGCTCGAGATTTAGGAAGCCGCAATGATTCTTGTACGAATATACATTTTTTAGACATTAAACGGAACGTTTGATAATAATAAATGGAGTTTGTTACATATATTTGAGTTGTAAAACATAATGTCCATATGAAGCGAAATCTGGGCGCTCATTGGGTGGTTTGTCTGTAATCGTCACGGAGGGGCGTGGTCACATGCTTGCGCTTCTATGGAGGACTAAACTAAAATTTTAAAGTCTCTTCTGCTCACCAAACCTGCACTTATTTAATATTTAAAATAACTGTTTTCTATTTGAATATGTTTAAAAATGTAATTTATTCCTGAGATCAAAGCTACATTTTTAGCATCATTACTCCAGTCACATGATCCTTATTATCATGAATATTTATTATGACACATAGCATATATGTGACCCTGGACCACAGAACCAGTCATAAGGTTAAATTTGACAAAACTGAGATTTATACATCATATGAAAGCTCAATAAATAAGCTTTCTATTGATGTATGGTTTGTTAGGATAGGACAATATTTGGCCGAGATACATCTATTTGAAATCAGAACTCTGAGGATGCAAAAAAATCAAAAAGACTGAGAAAATCACCTTTAAAGTTTTCCAAATTAGGTTCTTAACAATGCATGTTACAAATCAAAAATTACATTTTGATATGTTTACAGTAGGAATTTTACAAAAAATCTTCATGGAACATGAACTTTACTTAATTTCTTAATGATTTTTGGCATAAAAGAAAAATCAAAAATTTTGACCCATGCAATGTATTTTTGGCTATTGCTACAAATATACCCCAGCGACTTAAGACTGGTTTTGTGGTCCAGGGTCACATATGTCACATATATGACACAAAGCAAACATTGTTTACTAGTTAATTTAGTAAACAAATTTTAATTCTATGAATGGGGCAAATGAACAGTGATTTTATGAACTGTAGTGCTTGATTTGAAGTTAAGCTTTGTTGAACCTATTAGAAAAACATGACAAACCGGTTTTACCTCATTCATCCAGGTGTTTCATTGGGCTCAGAGGAATGCCGATCACATCATCCCCCTCTACTGCTTCGACCCGCGCCATTACCAGGGCACCTATCACTTCAACTTCCCTAAGACCGGTCCCTTTCGTTTACGTTTCCTCCTGGACAGTGTCAAAGACCTGAGGGCCACACTGAAGAAACGGGGCAGGTGGGAATTTCATTAGCCTACACACTGAATGTACTTTCTGTACACATACTGATTAATATATCTTTGCCTTATATGCTTTGTGCAGCACACTGTTGGTGAGACAAGGGAAGCCGGAAGAAGTTGTTAGTGATTTGATTCAGCAACTGGGCTCAGTCACAGCTGTGGCTTTTCATGAGGAGGTGCGTTTCAAAGCCATCAACAGCCGTTATTGACCATTTAAGCTCTGTGGCCACATACAGTTGAAGTTAAAAGTTTACATACACCTTGCAGAATCTGCAAAATGTTAAGTATTTTACTAAAATAAAAGGGATCATACTAAATGCATGTTATTTTTTGTTTAGTACTGACCTGAATAAGATATTTCACATAAAAGATGTTCACATATAGTCCACAAGAGAAAATAATAGTTAAATTTATAAAAATGACCCTGTTCAAAAGTTTACATGCACTTGATTTTTAATACTGTGTTGTTACCTGAATGATCCACAGCTTTTTTTTTTTTTTTTTTTTTCTTTTTTTTTAGTGAAAGTTGTTTACAAGTCCCTTGTTTGTCCTGAACAGTTAAACTGCCTGCTGTTCTTCAGAAAAGTCCTTCAGGTCTCACAAATTCTTTGGTTTTTCAGCATTACTGTGTATTTGAGCCATTTTCCAGCAATGACTGTATGGTTTTGAGATCCATCTTTTCACACTGAGGACAACTGAGGGACTCATATTCAACTATTACAGAAGGTTCAAATGCTCGCCGATGCTTTAGAAGGAAATACATTGCATTAAGAGCCAGGCAATGAAAACGTTTTGATTTTGAAGATCAGGGTAAATTTAACTTATTTCATCTTCTAGGGAAGTATCTTCTACGGAGCCCCTTACGTCACCTGTAGAAGAAAAATAATTAATCCGTGGGGACGGTTTTGCAATTCGTTCCCTCAGTTTATAAACCGTTCTCACGAATTCTTAAACTGTTCCCTCAGTTTAACAATTCGTGCCCACGGATTAACAAACCGTGCCCACGAATTTCCAATCCGTGCGCTCAGATTTTGTAAACCGTACCCTCGGATTTTGAATCCGTACCCACAAATTCATAATCCGTGCGCACGCCTTCGCAATCCGTTCCCACAGTTTGTAAACTGCTCTCACGGATTTGTGGCCCCGCCCCCAAATTCAACCAGGACACCTGTTTATATGCTGGATGCATTGTTTTGCATTTATTAAACTTTATTTCTCAGTAGGCTATATGAGACTATGCAACACTGACAAAACAGAGTTTTTAGCTTTATTTTATATTAATCACCAATAGATTAGCTGCCAAAACATCATGTGTTTTAACCTATTGGTTATTAATAATAAACGATAAAAAGAAGCCTGTTTTGTAAGTGCGGTCATGGTACCAAAATAAAAGAATAAGTGAAGAGCGCTGTTCAAACGGCTTTGTTTTATATAATATTTTTCAAAATATAAAATTACCTGAATTTAAAAAAAAAACGAGTTTTGGAGAGGAGAAGGTAAAAAGCAATACAAAACAAATAATGTACAGGTGATGTTACCATTCCTTTGCTCTCAAACTAAATGCAATGTAATAATAGGCCTTATTAAATAATAACATTAATAGTGCAGCATGCATCTAACTCTGGGTGAAAAGCTTATCATAATCACAAATCCGTGAGAGCAGTTTACAAACTGTGGGAACGGATTGCGAAAGCGTGCGCACGGATTATGATTTTGTGGGTACGGATTCAAAATCCGAGGGTACGGTTTACAAAATCTGAGCGCACGGATTGGAAATTCGTGGGCACGGTTTGTTAATCCGTGGGCATGAGTTGTTAAACCGAGGGAACAGTTTAAGAATTCGTGAGTACGGTTTATAAACTGAGGGAACGAATTGCAAAACCGTCCCCACGGATTAATTATTTTTCTTCTACAGGTGACGTAAGGGGCTCCGTAATCTTCTGTAACTTCTGAAGGGCAGTACTAAAAAAAAAAAAAAAAAGATATTTAGGCAAAATAAGAAAAATGTATGCATCCTCATTCTGTTCAGAAGTTTTCACCCCCTGGCTCTTAATGCATAATTTTTTCCTTCTGAAACATCAGTGAGTGTTTGAACCTTCTGTAATAGTTGCATGAGTCCTTCAGTTGTCCTCAGTCTGAAAAGATGGATCTCAAAATCATACAGTCATTGCTGGAAAGGGTCCAAATACACAAAAATGCTGAAAAACCAAAGAACCTGTGGGACTTGAAGGACTTTTCTGAAGAACAGCGGGCAGATTAACTGTTCAGGACAAACAAGGGACTCATGAACAACTATCACTAAGCAAAAAACACAGCTGTGGATCATTCAGGCAACAACAAAGTATTAAGAATCAAGTGTATGTAAACTTCTGAACTTTTAAACTTTTGCTAAATTCAACTATTATTTTCTGTTGTAGACTAGTCTGACAATTTCTCTCTATTACCTGAAGGTGGCGTCAGAGGAAAAGTCAGTGGAGAAGAATCTAAAAGACATCTGCTGCCAAAACAAAGTCAAAGTTCAGACTTTCTGGGGTTCTACTCTTTACCACAGAGATGATCTGCCATTCAGTCACATTAGAGGGTAGGAAAAGTGTTACAGCGTTAGTTTAGATATTTTAAATAAGCTTATTACTTTATATTTTCAGTTTTAATAGTGTTATATGCATTTGTCATGTTTATTAGTTTTAGTTTGTTTTCCATCTAGTATTTACATTTTATTTTAGAATGATGTCAATTACCAAAATGTTTAATAGTGTTACTTAAGAATAACAATTCTAGTATTAACTTACGTTAAGGGATTTAATGGGATTTGGTCCGTTCGAACTGTTCATTCTTAGTTCATGTTAACTAAAGAAACTTAAAGTGTTACTGTTTTATTTATTTATTTTTGTTACAATGGTTTAAACTACACAGTTTTTTCATTAAAATAAAACATTCAACTTTCCTAGGAAACTTTACAGGAAAGCCCTGGAAACTACTTTGCAACTACTGCTATTGTAACTTCTTGTTTTTTTAGGATTTGATTAGTAATTGCAGTTTCAGTTTCAGTGTTTATGAGGTCAGCTATTTGTCTGTGTAACTTAATTTCCTGTTTACGCTTGTACATTTCTGTCTTTTGTAAGGTTACCTGACATTTACACCCAGTTTAGAAAAGTAGTTGAGGGACAGGGCAGAGTGCGACCTGTCCTTTCCACCCCGGTCCAGTTTAAATCTCTTCCTCTTGGACTGGAAGAGGGCAACATCCCGACATTTGAGGCCCTGGGACAGACAGGTACCTTGATTTTAGAGTAAACTGCACCAATATCTCAAGATCTAAAACGTGACACAGTCAGTAAGACAGTGAAAAGCTTCAGGCTGAATGAGTTACTCATATTTCCTTTTTCTTAATATAGCAATATTACATAAATTGTGCTGTGATTTCCTCTCATATAACTGTACAATCCTTAGAGGGATATTTGAAAGATAAACAGAGTTAATCAGAATAATCCTGATATATTTCCTGTCTGTGGTTTCAGAGCCAGTGGAGGACTGCAGATCGGCCTTCCCAAGCCGTGGTGGAGAGACCGAGGCTCTTGCTAGGCTAAAACATTACTTTTGGGATACAGTGAGGCCTCTTCCTACAGTTTTCCAAAAAAAATATTTAAAGGAATAGTTCACCCAAAAATGAAAGTGGCTGAAAATGTAATCACCCTCAGGCTATTCAAGATGCAGATGAGTTTGTTTCTTCATCTGAACAAATTTGGAGAAATTTAGCATTACATCACTTTCTCACCAATGTGTGAATGGGTGCCGTCAGAGTGAAAGTCCAATCAGCTGATAAAAACATGACAATAATACACAACACGAATCAAGTCAATCAGTTAACATCTTATGAAGCAAAAAGCTGCCTGTTTGCGATAAATAAAGTAATCATTAAGAAGCTTCTGGGTAAAATATGAGTCCTCGATCCATAATATTGCTTTCTCCAGAGATATACAGATCAAGCACTGTTTACAAGTGAAAAAAGGCCTCTGATCTAAACAAATACTGTGTATTTGTGGATTTTGATGTGAAAGGAAAACAGAGATGAACGTTTTCACTAGCGGAAGCAGTATTATGGATTATGGACAGAAAGCAAAAGACTTTGCAAATGGATTGCTGGATTATTGTGATGTTTCAACAGCTGTTTGAGCTCTAATTCTGACGGCACCCATTCCCTGCAGAGGATCTATTGGTGAGCAAGTGATGTAATGCTGAATTCCTCCAAATTTCTTCAGATGAAGTAACAGATTCATTTACATCTTAGATGACTTACGGTGAATTCATTTCCAGCTAATTTTATTTTGGTGAACAACTTGATGTTTTTGTTTTATCACAGAATGCCGTTGCAACTTATAAGGAGACCCGGAATGGCATGATCGGAGTTGACTACTCCACAAAGTTTTCTCCTTGGTGAGTCCTCAAATTGATGTATTCATAATGCATGAGCAAAGTACAGACTAATGCTGAGCAGTTGTGGTTTTTCATCCTCCTCCTTCAGGCTTGCGTTGGGCTGCATATCACCCAGGTACATCTATGAGCAGATTAAGAAGTATGAGGCAGAACGAACCGCCAACCAAAGCACATACTGGTGAATATCATATCGTGGTTAGAAATATGTTTTCAAATAAAATGAACTTGTGTCAGGTTTTTTATGCGATAATACAATTTTTATCTTCACCAGGGTGATATTTGAACTTCTCTGGAGAGATTACTTCAAGTTTGTGGGTTTAAAATATGGAAACAGAATATTTCATATGAATGGTAAGTCTGGATTATTATTATTATTATTATTATTTTTTTTTTTTTAATCTATGTTGGCTTTAGTTTCTTGTTGATCATTTGTACATTTTTAAATGATTAAACAATTTCTTCCTTCCTGAATTGAAGGTCTGCAAGACAAGCATGTGTCCTGGAAGACAGATATGACATTGTTTAATGCATGGAAAGGTATGTGACTATACATCTTCTCCTACAGTTTTAATTTTGTACTTACTTACATCAACCAATTAATACACATATTAACTGATTTTCTCTAATTATATTATTATTATTATTATATATATATATATATATTTTTTTTTACATTTTATGTTGCTGCCTTATGTTAAACTGTTTTAAATGACTTTTTTCCACATCAACCTACACTCCATGCACCATAATGCCAAAACAAAAACAATAGTCACAACTTCATAAATTTATATAAAAAAAAAAAAAAAAAACTGAAATAAGTGCATTGCATAAGTATTCATACCCTTAAGTCAGTACTTAGCTGAAGCACCTTTACAGCCTCAAGTATTTTTGGGTATGATGAAACAAGATTTGCACATCAACATTTGGCAATTATCTGCCATTCTTTGCATCACCTCTTCACCTCTCAAGCTCTGAAAGGTTGGATGGGAATAGACATATACATGGTACTCTGAGGGGATGAGTAGTGCCTGTTTTCCTTCATGGATGATGCTTGGAATTGAGGTTCATCAGACCAGAGAATCTTGTTTCTCACAATCTGATAGTTCTTTAGATGCTTTTTTGAAAATTCCAAGTGGGTTTTCATGTGTCTTTACTGAGAAGAGGATTGAGTGTTGCCAAACCACCATAAAGCCCAGATCCATGGAGTGTTTCAGGGATGTTTTGCTCCATATATGACCATTAGGTTCTTGTTCACCACCATTCTCTATCAATTGCTCAATTTGGCCAGAAGGCCAGCTCTAGGAAAAGTCCTGGTTGTTTCAGACTTCTTCCATTAAGGGTAACAGTGACTACATGCGTCTGTAAACCTTCAATGCAGCAGATTTTCTTCTCAACTCTTCCTCAGATGTGTGGCTTGATGCAGTCCTGTCTCTGAGCCCAATAAACAGATTTGTTTTTACCTCGGGGCTTGGTTTTTGCTCTGACATACATTTTCAGCTGTTAGACCTTTTATTAAGATGTGTGCGCCTTTCCAAATCACTTCCATTCAATTGAATTTGCCACAGGTTAACTTCACATGAAGTGTAGTAACATCTACAAGCAATATGAATGCTCCTGAGGTAAATTTGAACTGTTTCAGATAAGGGTATGAATACTTATGCAATGGAATCATTTAAGTTTTTATTTTTAGTAAATTTGCAAATATGTTAAAAACCTGTTTTGCTTTGCCATTATGGCATATGGAGCGTAGATTGACGTGGGAAAAAAGTTATTTAAAGCAGTTTACCGTAAGGCAGCACAATAAAAAGAATGTGGAAAAAAATGATGGGGTATGAATACTTTCGCAAGGCATGTTAAAAGTCAATATTTTTCTCTCATTCAGAGGGGAGAACTGGAGTGCCGTTTGTAGATGCGAACATGAGAGAGCTTGCGCTGACAGGATTCATGTCCAACAGAGGACGTCAAAACGTGGCCAGTTTTCTGACTAAAGACTTGGGCTTAGACTGGAGACTGGGCGCTGAGTGGTTTGAATACCTGCTGGTAGGAAACATTTGCTATATTTGATGGAATGGTGCGGTCTGCTTTTGCTGTTGTTTAATGCTCTATTATCTTTTACTGGCATCAGGTGGACCATGACGTCTGCAGCAACTATGGGAACTGGCTCTATAGTGCTGGAATAGGAAATGACCCACGAGAAAACAGGAAGTTTAATATGATCAAACAAGGACTTGATTATGACAATAACGTAAGTAGTAGTTTTTTTCAGGTCTCTTATTGTAATGACACGTTAAACCAAAAACACCTGCATTCTGATTCATACATTTTGCTAGCACGTACAAAAAAGTAAGAGAAAGCAGTTGTCTAGTTGTCACACTTTTTACCTGAGTGAATATTTTTCAGACTAGATGTATTTTTAAAAGTTTATTATTGTTTTTAAAAGAAATATTAGTTATTTGTATTTTTAAAAAAAGGATAATCTTGAACTTTTGTGACAACCTCTTCTACCAGTTCTTGAATTACAGGTTTAAAAATGCTTAATTACACTGTGATATTAGCAAATAACTTATGTAAATCATATACTTAAAGGCGCATCCTGGTATTTTCCACTTTTATATATTACGTAGGTTCTGCTATCAGTTTAACATGCCTCAAAAGGACTGCATACTATAGGGGTTAGTTGTCACAGTGGAACATATCAATAAATAACCGTAATTTAAATGGTAAAGTAAAATAATTGAAAAAATAAATAAAACACCAAAATTGGTTCGGGAAGCATTAAAAAAATCCAACCGTTGTTTTAGAATGGTGTAAATAATATAAATAAATAAATAAAAACACTCACCAACTCTGGAATTAAAAGGGCATAATTTCACATTATCTAGCAAATCAGCAAATTAAATGAATGTTTAAACCATTAAAATGACTATTAATATTAAATTAACAGCTGCTTTTAGTGTCTAAACTCATGTAAATCATATTCATAAAGGCACATCCTGGTATTTTCCACTTGCAGGGAAAAAACTCTTTTTCGATATCAAACTGAACAGGTTCATCGTTTTAACATTCCCTAGTAGCATTGCATACTATAGGGGTAAGTTGTCACAGTGGAACATGTCAGTAAATAACCATAATTACAATAGTACAGTTATTAAAAAACTCATAAAACACCAAAAATTGGTAAGGGAAGCATAAAAAAAATCTAACCATTGCTTTAGAATGGTTTAAAAATTAAATAAATAAAACAAGTCATTCACCAACTCTTGAATCAAAAGTGCTTAATTACATGGTATCTAATATCACCTAATTAAATGGATGTTTAAACAATTAAACTTATGTAAATCATATTCATAAAGGCACATCCTGATATTTTCCACTTTTAAATACTCTTTTTCTATATTTAGGTGAGCAGGTTCTGCTATCTGTTTAACATGGGGTAAGTTGTCACAGTGGAACATGTCATTAAATAACCATAATTAAAATAGTAAAATATTTTTTTAAAAATCATAAAACACCAAAATTGATAAGGAAAGCATAAAACCCAACAATTTTTTTAGAATGGGTAAAAAAAATAAATCATGCACCAACTCTTGAATTAAAAGTGCTTAATTAGACTCTAATATCAGCAAATTAAATGGTTGTTTAAACAATTAAAATGAACATAAATGACAAATTAACAGCTGCTTTTTGTGCCTAAACATATTTATAAAGGCACATCCTGGTATTTTCCACTTTAAAATTCTCATTATTGTTATTTAAGTGAGCAGGTTATATTATTATTTTAACATGCCTCAATAGGACTGCATACTATAGGTCTAAGTTGTCACAATGGACCATGTCATTAAATAACCATAATTTAAATAGCAAATTAATTAAAAAAAATAATAAAACACCAAAATGTGTAAAGGAAACATAAAAAAATGAAACCATTGTTTTAGAATGGTTTAAAATAAAAATAAATAAATCACCAACTCTTAAATCAAAAGTGCTTAATTACACTCTAATATCAGCAAATTAAATGGATGTTTAAATCATTAACATTACTATTACTATTAAATTAACAGCTACTTCTAGAGCCTAAACTTATGTAAATCATATTCAAAAGGCACGTCCTGGTATTTTCCACTGCTGTTCATTGTCACTTAAGTGAGCAGGCTTTACTACTGTATGAGTGTAAGTGTAAATATAGGAAGAGGAAGTTACACATGCTTCTGAGAGATGATAAGGCAAATTTTGACACTAAAATTGACACTAATAATGTATCTGTGAAGGGAGACTATGTGCGACAGTGGGTTCCAGAGCTTCAGGGTATTAAAGGTGGGGACGTTCACACACCATGGACCCTCAGCAACTCGGCACTCTCACACGCCCAGGTTTTGCTCAACGAAACATACCCTTCTCCTATCATCATAGCGCCCGAGTGGAGTCGCCACGTCAACAACAAATCAGTAAGATTCTTTGCAACTTGACTTAACAAATATAAGCTTGTTTTCAAACTAATTACACAATCTTATTGGTTTCTTTTCAGTCTGCTCCTTCAGGAAAAGGAAAGAAGGGATCATCTCACACACCAAGACAACATAAAGACAGAGGCATTGACTTCTACTTTTCCAAGAATAAAGGTTTCTGAGGAGGAGGTTTAATGGAAAAGTGCTTTTTCTTCTGCTGGGGATCACAAATAGATGCGAGGCATCTGTTTAGGTCACAAGTTACACAGTGGAATGAGGAAGAGGAAATGAAAAATAGCATGGGTTTGTGTTGCTCTTTCTGAATCTGTTTTCACATGCAGATACAGAAACTGCTGCTCACATTCTGAGGACTTTATTACAAACCTTAACTCAGATTTTCTTGTATTTGTGTTGAACACATTTTTTTATTTAAATAAATCCCTGCAAATGTTCTGGTTTGGTTAAGGATGATACAAGTTTTAGAGTTGTTTTTTAGGCTGTTACACCTAAAAATAAAAGGATTGGGATTTTTTTTGGTGACTTTACCCATTCTCAGATGAAACGGTGATATATACTGAATGAAATTATAGGAGAACTAAAAAAATTTGAATAATGTGCACATACTATTTTTTTTTTTTTTCATTTATTCAGAAATAGGAAGTGCCAACTGTTTCAGTTTCGTTTTAAAAACTGAGGGAAAACGTTGTAAAAGACAGCTGTGTGTTCAGAATGATAGTGAAAAGTTATAAAAAAATATTTTCCCTTCCAAACATATTTTACATTATCATTAATAAATTAACAGCTGTTTTTAGTTCCTAAACATATTTGAATCAGATTCATAAAGGCACATCTTGGTATTTAAGGTTTTATAATAATTTTAACATGCCTCAATAGCACTGCATACTATAGGGGTATAAAATAAATTAATAAACCACGCACCAACCATGCAATGAAAAGTGCCTAATTACACACTAATACTAGATTGATGTTTAAACAATTAAAATGATCATTAATAATAACTTAACAGCTGCTTTCAGTGCCGAAACTTATGTGAGTAATATTTATAAAGGCACATCCTGGTATTTTCTACTTAAAAAAACCTCTTTATTGATATTTAAGTGTAATTTTAACATGCCTCAATAGCACTGCATACTATAGGGGTAAATTGTCACAGTGGAACATGACATTAAATAACCATAATTTAAATGATAAAAATAATTTTAATAATATTTTATTATTTTTTGGGATCATTTTAAAAATCATAAAACACCAAAATTGATAAAGGAAGCATAAAATCAAACCATTGCTTTAGAATGGTTTAAAATAATAATACAAAAATAAATCATGCACCAACTCTTGAATTAAAAGTGCTTATTAGACTCTTAAGTCTCAAATTAAATGGATGTTTAAACAATAAAATAATTAAAACAAATTTAAAAAAATAATTAAAACAACAAAATTGGTAAGAAAAGCTAGAAAAAAATCAATCCAATATTTTAGAATGTTTTAAAATAAATTAATAAACCATGCACCAACCATGCAATGAAAAGTGCTTTATTACACACTATCAGATTGATGTTTAAAAAATTAAAATGATCATTAATAATAATTTAACAGCTGCTTTCAGTGCTGAAACTTATGTGAGTAATATTTATAAAGGCACATCCTGGTATTTTCTACTTAAAAAAACCTCTTTATTGATATTTAAGTGTAATTTTAACATGCCTCAATAGCACTGCATACTATAGGGGTAAATTGTCACAGTGGAACATGACATTAAATAACCATAATTTAAATGATAAAAATAATTTTAATAATATTTTATTATTTTTTGGGATCATTTTAAAAATCATAAAACACCAAAATTGATAAAGGAAGCATAAAATCAAACCATTGCTTTAGAATGGTTTAAAATAATAATACAAAAATAAATCATGCACCAACTCTTGAATTAAAAGTGCTTATTAGACTCTTAAGTCTCAAATTAAATGGATGTTTAAACAATAAAATAATTAAAACAAATTTAAAAAAATAATTAAAACAACAAAATTGGTAAGAAAAGCTAGAAAAAAATCAATCCAGTATTTTAGAATGTTTTAAAATAAATTAATAAACCATGCACCAACCATGCAATGAAAAGTGCTTTATTACACACTATCAGATTGATGTTTAAAAAATCAAAATGATCATTAATAATAATTTAACAGCTGCTTTCAGTGCTGAAACTTACGTGAATAATATTTATAAAGACACTTAAAAAAAACTCTTTATTGATATTTAAGTGTCATTTTAACATGTTTCAATAGCGCTGCAAACTATAGGGGCAAGTTGTCACTATGGACCATGACATTAAATAACCATAATTTAAATGGTGAAATCTTTTAAAAAATTCATAAAACACCAAAAACCTTTTTTCTTCTAAACATACTTTTGAGACATGAATATCAATGACTTTTCTTAGAGTTACTCCATTCATAATTTAAAAAATCTGTTAAAATAAAATCACTTGTCAAAAACATTGCTTCCTGTGTGTTGGTCAAACCATTGATTTTGTGTGGACAATAATATTAATATTTTACAGCTTCACAATAAGCCAAACTGAACGCAGACAATGCTGCAAACATAATTAGCCAATTATTAACATAAAATTGGCAGGGGTCTGCACTCCGCGAAAACGTTGCGGAAATTGCCCATATTTGGTGTTAAGCCCTGCACCATTGTAAGCAGATCTCAGATCAATGTTTGACAAATCTTTCTATTACGCACAAAATCCTGGCGCAGATCAGGAAACAGCCGCTCCTGCCTGTTTACGTAAACTTCCCCTGCTCATGACTCCATTGGCTGTACGTTTGTTTCGTCATTTCTCTGCCTCACGTTTTTGCGAGCATTTCCTCAATCCTCACTTAAATATATGTGGTTGTTTCGTGTACTGGACTGCGTAGCGTGTTACAGTTCGTGACATTTTGTTTCCTCCAGTTTATCGGTAGCCTCAGAAAATGACACTTCAAAGTTTTTAATTTTTTTGTTTCTCGAGTTAAACGTGGAGATTGACAACTTGAGCTGTGATTTTGCCATAAAAATGGCATTGAAGTTAAGTATGGACTATGAGGCGATTCCAGTAACAGCTTTAAACTGCAGTTTCCGAAAGAAACTCGGTCTGTATTTGAATCCAACAAACACAGTGGCAGCAGACTGGAGGACAGTCGCCGAAATGATGGACTTTACCTACCTGGAGATCAAAAATTTCGAGAAAAGAGACTATCCTTTTGAAAAGGTCCTGACGGAGTGGGAAACTCGTCCGGATGCAACAGTTGCAAATTTACTGGCGATTTTAGAAAGAGCTGAACGGAAAGATGTTATATCAGACCTCAAAGAAATTATAGGTATGTCACATTTATATATATATATATATATATATATATATATATATATATATATATATATATATATATATATATATAATTACACTTACTAAAAAAAAGTCTATTTATTGAAATACTTTATCAGTAAATTACGCCAAAAATGAATGACTAATTCTGAGTACTGGAGGATGTGACCATTTCACACATATGAAAACATCAATCTCCAACTAAGTGATATTGTTGTGTGTTGTTGGTGTTTGCTCACAGATGATGACTGCAGAAAGTATTTGGAAAGACAGCAGAGGAAGCCTGTTCAGGTTCCAGTGGTGGACAGCTGTGGGCCCCGCACACAGGAGCGGGAAGGTATCACGCTATTGGATGATCCACAAGGTGAGTTTTACCCTGTTCTGTACACGAATACAATTATTTGTCTAGCAGATACCAAACTAATCATTGTCTTCACTGGACTAACAGGAATAACACCGGAGACCTTTGATGCTTTCATCTGCTATTGTCAGAGTGACTTCCAGTTTGTGCATGAGATGATCAAACAGTTGGAAGAGACGGAATGCAACCTGAAACTGTGTGTCTTTGACCGAGATGTCCTTCCTGGCACGTGTGTGTGGACCATCACCAGTGAGCTCATAGAAAAAAGGCAAGTTGGTTTGGGGTTATTTATCATTTGATGCTCACTTAAAGTTTGTCTTTAAAAAATATAACTGTAATAATAATTTATTAACACCTGTAGTTAATATAGTAATATTTGGCAAATATAAAAATAAATATTCTGTCATAATATTGCTTTTAATATTTAATAGAGGGTTTGCACTTACGTCACGATTTGGTCAGTTACCCGGATGTGTGGCTATATTGGCGATACTCGGATGTAAACAACAGCACAGATTGCATGGTTAATGTAATACTGAATACGTTGTTCTGCTAGTTTATGCTGTCTAAACCATGGGGAAAATGCGTGGAAGCTGCAAAATCATATAGAGAAGGACTTAATAAGCAGGAAAGGGTGCAATACTTTGACGAACTAAAGTTGATGGTAAAGAAATGCACAAGCAGTATTGATTAACATATTAGCCTAATATTTCCGGAAATGATAAGAACAAACACAAATGTTGTCAAGTAATTTAGTTTGGCCAACCACAAACGCCTTTTGTTCCTCAGTTTTTTGCACTCTTCTTCTTGATTTGTTAAAGCTTTTGGCAGTCTGTAATACTCCAAAAAATTTTACAGGCCAAAATGTGACAATAGTTGACCATTTTCAGCAGCAATAATCAGCAAAATATGTGAGTTTCGTTCGGTTCTGTGGCATTGTTTACGTTCAATGGCGCCAATATGGCCGATTGATGGCGTGTCTTGAAAACACTCTGTGTTTGTGCATCCCTAGTTATTATTATTACATGTGTTTATACATTTTTTGTGGAATTGTCTAATATTGTTAAATGTTTGTAATCAGTTGTAATAATGTTTTTTTGCACTTTAGGTGCAAGAGGATGGTGGTGGTCATTTCTGACGACTATTTGGACAGTGATGCATGTGACTTTCAGACTAAGTTTGCACTCAGCCTTTGCCCAGGTACAACCTTTTTCTTAACATTTCATTGAGTTGCATTGGCATTTTTATTACTAGCTTATTAGGGCCCTAATCACTGTTTAAAAAGGCCCTATTGTTCTTCAAAGATTTTTTTGTCAAGGCACTAAACAGAGTTGACGGTCATAAATTTGTGTCACACATACATGCTCAAAAAATGGAATTTACTGTGTATAATGCGGAATGTCACAGAATTAGCCACATTTGGGATAAATAAATCGAAAGTATGTCTGTACACTAAAATAATAAATATATATATATATATATATAATTTTTTTTTTTTTTTTTTTTTAATAAATTTAGTTAATTACTAGGGATGCTTTTTGATTATTAAAATTTAACGAAACCATTCAAATTAAAACCATCCTTTTTTTTCTTTAAAGTGGAATCTAGAAAGTTAAAGGAAAACACAAAATCTGATCAAATTAAATTGTATACCTTTTATGATTTCTGTAAATGCTTTTTAACATTTTTAATTTAACCGTTAAAACAAAGTCTAGAAAAATTCAAATGGAAAAAATTGAATTTTGAAAAAAATAAAAATAAAAAATAAAATGGAATTTGAGAAAAAATCAAACAGATTGTATAGGGCCCTACTAAAGGTGCAGTCACATTACCCAAATACAATCAAATGAACTCTCACAGCAGTCACTTAAAAACTAAATTCACATGACCAACTTGAAAATGAACAAAATCTACATGGGTAACTTTTTCGCCCTTATGTAAAACTCCCAGTCACACAGGTTCATTTTGAAATGACTGGATTTCACCTGCAAAATTTTGGCCGCACCTTCATAGCTGCATTTTGCGATAATGCAAACAATAGGGGTTATGCCCAACAGGCTTCCGTTTTCTGCTAAACAGGTCTCGTTGCTTCCGGTTCACGCGTTTTGCATATCCCTCTTTAAATATGAACATGATTTACTCAAGATTCATTCAAAGTAGACACTAAAAATGATCATAACCAATGTCCATCACATATGTGGATTGATATATAAAAGTTTTAAATTTTTATTCTTTTCACTAACATTTATATATAAATATCGAATGAAACGTCCACAATAAACAGCTGGCTTGTTTAACTGATTACCTTAACAGTCCGTCGATATCGCCATTATTTATTACGGCTATTAACACGTTCTCCGACAAGCGGAAGCAATGAGACCTGTTTTCCGGGGTTGGTCATGTGACGTTCGGCATAAAGCCTATTAAGCAGTTAAGATTTGCTATGTAGGATGTATCACTTTAAGTGAGTATATGTGTTGAAAGTTGAAAATGCTTATATATCAACCTTTCTATAGAGGTGGGTGATAATATAGTTTACATTTGGTGATGATATAGGCTAAACAATTAAGCAATTGAAAATCACTATACAGTATATATCAGCATTGAGCAATTACATCAATTTTGCCACGCCAAGGAAATAAATGTACAGCAAAAGAAAGAACAACAGGATGTCTCTTGAGTGATTTAGAGCAAACTTGAGCTGTAGATTTGGTCATGAAGAGCTTATCACATGAACTTTACTATTGTGGGTAACTGTCATAGGGCCACCTGGCAGCAGGAAGTGTGTCAACTGCAACATGTTTCTCATATTTTACCTGCTTAAAAGGATAGTTCACCCAAAAATGCAAATTCTGTTATTAATTAGCCGACTCACCCTCATGTCGTTCCAAACCCATAAGACTTTTGTTCATTTTCGGAACACAAATGAAGATATTTTTTGATGAAATCCGAGAACTTTCTGACCCTGCATAAACAGCAACACAACTGACATGTTCAAGACCCAGAAACGTAGTAAGGACATCATTAAAATAGTCCATGTGACATCAGTGCTATAAAGTTATGAGAATACTTTTTGTGCGCAAAGACAACAAAAACTACTTTATTTAACAATTTCTTCTCTCCCATGTCATCCACGATGCATGTAGTTGCTGTGATAAGTCTCTTCTAAGCTGTGCTAAAGTATGCAATTCATGTAATCGCAAACAAAGGATGTTGCAGCTATAAAAGCAGCATAGAATCTCTTATTTCCTCTTTGGTTCCTAATATCTAACAGTTTGATCTTTGTCTCTACTGCAGGAGCTCGTTCTAAACGTCTAATCCCTGTGGTCTACAAAGCCATGAAGAAGCCTTTTCCCAGCATTCTCCGTTTTCTGACCATTTGTGATTACACCAGACCCTGCACACAGGCCTGGTTCTGGACCCGGCTGGCCAAGGCGCTCTCAATGCCCTCATGTCCTCTATAGACACTGTTAAAGGTTTACTATGAAGTCATCACTAGGTACATCGATTCTCTGGAGTATAAAGGGAAAATACCTTAAGTGATTCATGCTTGCTTGGGAGAGTTTCTCAGACTCAGTAGCGAGTCCAGCTTGTGAACATTTCAAGAAAGGTACTTTTGTGGTATTTACGACAGACACATCTGCCTTCATCAAAAGGTTGCTCAGCTTTCCAAAGCAAATCCGTATAGATGGTTTCACACATAGTTTCTTGTCTAGTTTGAATATGCATCAGCGATTTCAGTTTATATACGATTTGCTACTGCTAAACTTTAATTAAAGCTTTTTAAAGTGATGTATGTAGTACTATGGGGTAGGGCACAAAAGAAACACTTTTGCTCCGATGGAAACTGTCTTTCATTTTGTGATATATTTTCATGTGAATGAAATATATTTGTGTATGTTATGTTGGCTCTATTTCCTCAACCTATTTTGTTAAGTTAGCAGGTTAATACAGATTTACAGATCTGGATTTTTATCTTGGTCACACGGCCGTGGTTGGTTAACCACGTTTTTACGTCTTCAACACCTCAGTCTTCCTTTGACGGGATGTGCTTTAATCTGTTAGATCAGATATTGTTTTAAATGAAAGCAACAGAACTTTTACATTGTGTTCACAGCTATTTGACAGCATTGTACAGACAAATGCAGTTACTCAAAAGCAAATTCTAATTTCATAGGTCATTTCTGTGTATATAGAACAAGTTGCCACATTTACCACACTTCCTGTTCGGGGAAACTGTTTCTACTGAAGCAGTGAGAAATTCTTCAGAAAAATATCTTCTGAAGCTGATAAGAAAAACAAACGAGTAGCCTCTGCTGCAAACCTTGCAGATTTTAAGATAGAACGGTGAAACTGTTTGCACTAAAACTTAGTATTAAATGAATATGGTGAGACACCAGTTTGCGATCTCAAGCAGCAAAACTAGTTTTTTTTGTACAAAAAATAGATGGGCGCGGATGAGACCGGAAACTAGACCCATAAAATGTACAAATGGCCATGCCCACTCTTACAGGAAAAATAAGGTGCATAATATGGAAGTTATTAAGGCATTCTTGAGAATATTGTTGTCATTGATCCTCATTTAATAGGATTTTCCTGTGTCTTCAGTTTTACTTTTTATTCTAATCTTTTGTAAAATCACTTTAACTCGCATGACAGTTCCTTATTACAGGAAGAGACAAGTTTTAATGAATTCTGTTTTTATTGGCTAGTCTTATTTACCATTCCATCCAGCATTCGATAATGAATTTAGAAAAATTTGTATTATGAAAATCTTAAAGGATAAATAACAGAATTATGTATGTTCTTCGATTAGAAATGTCTACATTTAGCACTGTATATACCATAATCAAGCTGTAATTAATAGAAGAGATTACATTTTTAAACCTGGTTTACGTCTAGAAGTTTTATTAGGGTCATTCTGTGTCAACTCAACCAGAGGTCCCCGGCTCAAATTTTAGATTTTGCTAATATTTTTTTCTGAAGAAAGATAAACATGTATAGTGATGAAAGCCAAAGTATGAAATGTCTTGGATGTATATTAACTGAGTAATCCACTATTTTGTAGAGGGAGGTCAAAATGCCAATTTCCACCTGAGAATTAAGAGCAAATGTACAGGGGGGTAAAAATGACTTAAGAATGATGGCAACATCATAATACTATTTTTTACAGAGAGATTGGTAGTTTTATTAGTAAAATCTGTTGCCCTTAACAGTCTTTGTTACATTATGTGTCAATGATGACCATTCAAAAATAGGGGAAACAGCATTTTTTTTTTTCAAAGTTTGCATGTCTGTATCTCAAGACGTATTAAAGATATTTTAATGTCCTTTTAGATTTTGTCTTAACAAACTTTCCTTTTGGTATCTTCATTTTTAAGGCCCTTGAGGTTCGGTTCCAGAGATATTGGAATGTCAATATGGTTCCAGGGGTAAATTGTTCAATTGTACACAGTTTCAGTGCTCAAAAACCAATTTCAATTTCCAAAAGTATGAAACTTATTTTCTTTTAAAGAGGAATGCTAAAGAACAAATAACATTGAATCTAGAGATGTACCTCGTTTCCTTCTGTCAAAACAACTGCTTTGAACATACCTGAGTACCATAAATATCCTTTTTCCAAAGTTTGCATGCCTATAACATAGGAAGTATTAGAGATATCGCTATATGATTTTAGATTCTAGTTCTTAATGAACTTTTCTTTTGGAATCTTGATTGCAAGGCCCTACATCATTCAGTCCCAGAGATTTGGGCATGTCAATAAGGCTCCATGTTCAGATTGTTGAATTTTACCCATTTTCAGTGGTTGAAAACCAACATTTTGAACACTATTAAGCTGTCATTGTTCTTAGGTCATTTTTAACCCCTTATAATTTGGCTCTGAATCGCATGTGAAAATTGCCATTTTGACCCCGCTCTACAAAATAGTGGATTACTCTGTGAATATTCATCCATGACATTTAATATTTTGGCTTTCATCACTATACGCTATACTATACAAAAAATATGAGCAAAATCCAAAAATTTGAGCCTGGGAAGTCTCTGAATTTTGTTAGAATTTAGACTGAATTACCTTATATCATTATACGTTTTGAAGATGAAAAATGGTCCATGTACTGTTTATTCCACGAGATGGCAGTAAAATAAACCGTTAAAAATGGGCAGCGGCCATAATGCATTTTATTACAATACAAAATTAAAAGTTTAATGGAACTAGGGCTGATTTGTTAACAGTTATTGCAAAAATTCTACATTAGTAAATGTACCAAAGTAAGCTGGTTGTTGTGTTCCTTACATTACTACACTGACGTTTAGGTTAAAACCGTTTAGTTTGAAATATTACTTGCAAATGTGCTTTCCCCCTGTATTTCACAGTTTGTGTAGTTTGTATACAGAAAAAAAATAATAAATGATATACTTAGCTGTTCAAATACTTGTCATCAAATTTTCTACTTAATATATCATAGTTATAACGTTACATTAATATCATAGTTATACGTTAATATTGTAAAATCATATTACAAATAGCACACATTTTTAGGGTAATATTAACCAGTAACCGATATTTTGGCGGAATCTACGGTTACAATGCTAATAGATAAGCGGGTAATTATTCCACACTCAAAATGGCCGACTATCGCGTCCGTCAGTGTGTAGGAATGTGGTGGGCGGGGCTTTTGGCGCTAGTGGCAAAGTTTGGGAATGATAGAAAGGCTGTTGAAGATAATCGCGGAGAGGAGCTGGAATGCTACTGCTTTGCGGATTACAGTAACATTAACACGTTGTTTTCTGTAAGCACCCGTCTCTAGTGCTCGGATTCGGCAGGATATAAACAAAGGTACGCAATCCTGAGACATGTCGGAGGACCTGAGCTCCCAACCCTGGTCCATCAACAAGGATGACTATGAGCTGCAGGAGGTGATCGGTGAGTCAGTGTACCTTTATGATAGCCGGTGAATACATGCCACTGTCTGCCTGTAGAAATAAGTTGTATTTTACAGCAAACGCTGCCTGAAAATAACTTGGGATTGTTGTTGTTCGGGGTTACTGTTAGGTTGCTGGCGGTTCTGTAAGTATGAAGCGGTAAATAATGTATTTGAACCGGGATTTGGAGTTTTAAACAAATTAGCAGTTGTTAAAAGCACATGGCAGTGGATTTCAACGCTGGTAAAAGTCTTAAAAGCTAATGGGTTAAATAGGTGTCTGCAAAAGACTCAAACCTCCACCTCAGTTGTCAAGCCTGTCACGTATGCCAATTTCAACTTCAACTCTCTCTCTCTCTCTCTCTCTCTCTCTCTCTCTCTCTCTCAATGAGCATATATTTAACCGTTTCACCACCTTACTGAAATTCAGAAGCTGTCGAGGAAGTTTGACGTAAATAGCTGGTTAACATATACTTTGCATTTCAGTATTTGCCGTACAGTTCCACATAGAGTTTGCATTTCAAACTGCCACAAAACAGCTAAATTATCCTGTACTCGACAACGCCTCATTCTGCTGATAAGCCTGAACACGTGCTGTAAGTAACACTCCTTCAGTAATGACTGCATTTTTTTTCTGTAATATATATGTGTGTGTGTGTACACACACACACACTTATTTAATATTACATATTAAAATTATAAAATACACACACACACACACACACACACACACACACACACACACACACCTATTGGTTGACAACATTGTGCAATCTATAATGCAGGTACCGCCCACTTTTGCTGCTGGTTAAAAAACAGCTTACTGACTAATGTTCAGCATTAGTTTAACACATGACTGTTAAAACATTTCGAAGAGTGAGCATAGTCTGCTTAATTTAGAACCGAGTCAAATGTCAGACCGGTGAGAAACCCCCTTTTCATTGTGGGCCTCAAAAACCCACAGAGTACAACATATAGGGTCATAAACCAGTCATAAACCTCCCTTTACGAACCTCTGTAACATTCCATTCATAAGGGTTTGACTGTACTTTATTAACACACATACATGGGCCATTCTACAGAATTGGTGCAAAGTCAGAGTTGGAAACATCTTGAAAAAAATGTCGTTTTCCACAAATATTTGTCACCGTAAAACACGGCAATATATAATTTAATAAGAAGGGTTACATTGACCTTTTAAGATTTTGCTTACATCTGCCTTGTTTTGCTATTTCATTAAAAAGTTTACAGAGGTAAATCAATAACAGTTGCAATTTTAACAGTATTTCAAGTAAGATTTATAAGATTTGTTGTATTTTGGAATCAGTTTTTCTATGTAAAAGGCAAAAAGTTGATCAAACTGATTTCAAAGCTAAGGATTCATTAGTTTGTATATACATTGAACCAGACACTTTCATAGCATCTTAGTTGATAATTCAGTATACTTTATTTTTTTGACAAAACATCCCATGTTTCGGTTGTGACTGCACATTTCTGGTAGTGACAGTAATGCTTTGGTAGCAACCACATTACATTATAGGATTTTAACTGTACTGAAATTTAGCTTGTTTCCTCAAAATAAAGGGTTATGTGTTCTACTTTGTCACTTCCGAAACAGTGATGACATGTTTTGCTCATGACTGCTACAGTAGTGACAATTTTATTGGATAACACCCAAAAAAAACTAAAGATGTCACTACCGAAACTTCACCAAATAGTTTCGGTAGTGACAATTTTAGATACTTTTGAACCTAGCTCAAATATGCTACACACACAATTTTTTATACTTTTGAAAAATACTATGTTATGAAATATTGTTAAAATTTTTAAATACATTTCTATTATTATTTATTTAAAAAATATATATTTTTCTGTGTTGGCAGAGTTGAATTTTCATCATCATTACTCCAGTGTTTAGTGTCACATGATCTTTCAGAAACCATATCCTGATTTGGCACGCAGTTATTGTTATTGAATATTATTGGTATGCAAATTTTAATAAAACATTTATTTTAATAATACTTCAAAATATTACTATTTCTAATGTGTTTTTGGTCAAGTAAATGCTGCCTCGTGAGTCGTGAAGCAGAAGAGACTTCTTTCTAAAAATAAAAAAATGTATTCCAATTTTATGAAGACTTTTCTGCTCATCAAGGCTGCGTTTATTTGATTAAAAATACAGAAAAAAACAATTAATATTGTGAAATATTATTGCATTTTAAAATAGTGGTTTTCTGTTTTAATATACTTTAGAATAGAATTTATTCCTGTGATGCAAAGCTGATTTTTCAGCATCATTACTGCAGGCTTCATTGTCAAATGATCCTTTAGAAATCATTTAAATATGCTGATTTATTATCAGTGTTGGAAACAGTTGTGCTGCTTAATTATTAATTTTTTTTTTACCTGTGATCACAGTAAAATAAATTTTTTTCCAGGATTCTTTAATCAATGAAATATTATAAAGAACAGGGTTTATTTAAAATAGAAACCTTTTGTAACAATATACACTGCCGTTCATAGTTTTTTCTTTCTTTGTTTGAAAGAAAGTAATACTTTATTCATCAAGCATGTGTTGTATTGATGTAAAGTTATCATAAAGAGTTTTGTGGTTAGAAAAAAAATCCATTTTGAATAAATGCTGTTCTTTTGAACATTTTATTCATCAAAGAATCCTGAAAAAAGTATCACAGGTTCCAAAAAATTTGAGGCAGCACAACTGTTGCCAACATTGATAATAAATCAGTATATTAAAATGATTTCTGAAGGATTGTGTGACACTGAAGACTGGAGTAATGATTCTGAAAATTCAGCTTTTCATTTGAAAATTCAATAATATCACGGTATTGCCTTTTTACTGTTTTTTGATCAAATAATAGAAACGTTGATGAGCGTGAGAAACTAATTTAAAAACATAAAAAAATCTTACTGATTTCAGACTTTTGAATTACAATGTAGACTGGTGATTAAAGGTTTGGTCTGGAGACTAGAAGGTTAAAGGAAGAATGCACTGAACACGATATTTAACACTAGGTTTCTCCAGAGGGACTTTTCCTGTAATAATAAATGCACCATATGAGGTTTAACAGAGTCCACCACCCCCTTCTTTTGTGGCCATAAAGACAGAGTTATATGCTGTAATTCGTTTTGATGATCCATGACTCTGTCCAGAGAGTGAGTTTTACAGCCAGCCAGTATAACGGCACTACAGAGGTTCTCCAAATCTGCTTTCTAGGCATGATCTACTCCCAAGTGTAACTCTCTTCATTCTCTAAACGCTTTATTGTCTGTATTGTTTTGGTTACTGGTTGATTTAATCTTGTTACATCGCCGAGTTTTAGCATGAGATTACCTCTGTGTTCAGTCACACGAGTGCTGGAAGAGTCATCTGATACCTGACATATTTCTTTCCAGGGCTTTAGACCCCAAAGGGAGCTTTTCCACACAGCTTTTTTTACATGTTCCATGTTTGGACAAGGTTTTACTAGTTTTCAAAGCTGTAAAGCTCTTGCCAGAGTAACTCGTAATACAGTTCAAACATTTACCACTTTTAGTATAAAATTAGGGTTATTAAATAATGTTAACTTAATATGCTCCAAAAAGTCATATTTTAAAATACAAAATGCAAAAAAGGGTTATAATAATCTACTGCTAATCGCTTTATTTGAACAAATTAGTAAAATTAAGGTTGTTGGCAACTGCTTGCCTTTTCACAACAAACAGATGTTTTAAAATTTGTCTTGTTAACCAGTGTAATTTAAAAGTAAAACATTAAAAATGTAAAAATTTAATTTGAACAGGAAGATTAAAAAAAAAAAGAAGAAGTCTCTTCTGCTCACCATTCCTGCATTTATTTAATCCAAAGAGAGCAAAACATTACATTTTTTTTTTACCATTTTAAATAACTTTTCTATTTGAATATATTTTAATATTAAATTTATTCCTGTGATGTCAAAGCTGAATTTTTAGCATCATTACTCCAGTACTCTGTCAGAAATCATTCTAATATTCTGATTTGCTGTTAAAAAACATTTATTATTATTATTATTATTATGTTGAAAACAGCTTGGTAGAATTTTGTCAGGTTTCTTTGATGAATAGAAAGTTCAGAAGAGCAACATTTATCTGAAATAGAAATATTTTGTAACATTATAAATGTCTTTATCGTCACTTTTGATTAATTTACAGCATCCTTGCTATTCTTAATAAATAAATAAATAAATACAAATGTTATTGACTCCAAGCTTTTGAATGGTATTGTAGTGTATAATATTACAGTAGCTTTTTATTTGAGATAAATGCTGATCTATGGATCTTTCTATTGATTAAAGAATTCAGCAAAAATTTACTAGACTGTTTTAAATATTGATAATAATAATAATAATAAATGTTTCTTGAACAGCAAATTAGCATATTAGAATGATTTCTGAAGGATCATGTGGCACTAAAGACTGGAGTAACGAAGCTGAAAATGCAGCTTTGATCGCAGCAATAAATTACATTTTAAAATATATTAAAATAAAGTGGTTATTATTATTTTAAATTGTAAAAATATATTACAATATTACTGCTTTTGCTTTATTTTGGATCAAGTAAATGCAGGCTTGGTGAGCAGAAGAGTATCTTGATTTAATTAGTGAAGAAAAAACTATGTTTTTAAGTAATAGTAATACTTATATAATTATAATTTTGTGAAACATTTCGATTGATTGTGACTGAACATAAGACGATAACATGATATAATGTACTAGATAATGACACAAATTTCAACAAATAGAAGTGTTTTTTTTCTTTAAACTGCTGCGCATTAGGGCCTAGCCTCTGTCTAACATGCGTGTGTGTGTGTGTGTGTGTCTGTGTGTGTGTGAGAAAGAGATAGAGAGACTGGTCAAACCTGTCTGTGGTGCCTCCTCTTTTGACTCATCAGCTCTAAAGTACCCCACACCTTGAATATTTCAACTCGTGGAGGAAAAGTATATCATCTTTCATGCTTTACATATCTGAATTCACACGAATCAGCTTCAATTAGAATGTAGCCTTAGCCTGGACTTGTCTTTTAATAAGTTCTCTTTCTTTTTAAAGCGTTTATCGCAGTGCACCAATATACAGACCTTAACGTTTCTGGTTTGTTTTGGTAAGCTCTAGTTTCCTCAAAAGATTTACTTATTACCCCCAAATTCTTGGAAGGACTCTCTGTATGTGTCCCTGTGAGGATATGTTTTGCCCTCTAGCATGCACCTTCAGAATTGCCTCTTTGTTGAAACCAGGCATGTGACGTGCCAAAACAGGAGTGCAAGCTAGAGGCGAGTTTGATTGTAGACCTTCTAGTTCAAGTTTAAGCTTGGACACTTTAAGCCTCAGTGCTTTTTTGTCTTGCTGTAGTCTGTACTTTAAACAGTCTCAGTTTTCATTCTGCTTTTGAAGTCAATCCCAGGTGTCTCTAAATATCTAAGCCGCTAAGTATTTAAATATCTCAAAGGGACAGTTTACCCAAAAATGAAAATTCTCTGATTAGTTACTCACCCTCATGTCGTTACTGTAAGACCTTTGTTCATCTACAGAAAGCAAATTAAGAATTTTGTTGGAATTCAAAAGCTTTCTGACCCTGCATAGACCGCAACGCAACTACCACGTCCAAGGCCCAGAAAGGTAGTAAGGACATTGATAAAATAGTCCATGCGTACTCTTGTCATGGTACTTTTGTAAATGGCAGCAGAGACTGACCCAGAAAAGAAAAAGTCATTGAATAAAGTCGTTATTGTAGTTTTCTTTGGGCACTTGAACTTCCAAAATGCAGTTTAAATGAAGCTTCAAATGTCTCTAAATGACCCCAGCCGATAAAAAGATCTTCTCTAGCGAAGTCTACGTGAACTTTTTTTTTCCAGTTCAATACGGTCAACACAGTTAGGGTATATCAAAAACTCCCGTCTCGTTTTCTTCTTCAGCGTCCTACACAATCACATTGCTGTTGCTGTTTTTGACCTTTTTTTGTAAAGGGCATTTGATCTATTTTGCAAGCTCACTTTGTAAACACTGGTTTGGTACTTCTGCAGCGATTTAGAATGATTTTGAAGTTGGGGAAGAAAATTAGATGTTTTTTTTTTTGACATACCCTAACTGTATTGGCCAGAAAAAAACAGTACACACAGACTTAGACAAGATGAGCGTTTGAGGTTAAAAAGTATATAAATTGTCAATTTGTTATGAAAATCAAAATGACCGATTGTTTTGCTAGGTAAGACCCTTCTTCCTCGTCTGGGATCATTTTGAGCCATTTGAAGCTGCATTTAAACTGCATTTTGGATGTTCAAGCTTGGGGGCACCATTGACGTCCATTATATGGAGATAATTCCTGAATTTTTTCCCTCAAGAAAAATAATTTCTTATCAACAGAAGAAAGAAAGTCAAAAACATATTGGATGACAAGGGGGTGAGTAAATTATCTGTACATTTTTGTTCTTGAAGTTCTTGAAGTGGAATTCTTCTTTAATCAAAAAAGTGCATGATAAAGATATTCTCTCTCAAAAAGAAAGAGTCGGCTCTGAACCTGCCCACAAACACTTCCACTAGTTAGTTAGTCGAGAAGGTGCTGTGTTTTGCGCTGTGAAAGCAAGTTTGTTTTGTTTTCATTGCCAAAAGATGATGATGTGAAGAATGAGTAGTTAAAATTAATTTATTCCACAATACCACACCAGTAGAGTTCGAATGTTTTGTTGTGTGCTCGACTGCTCATCATTTTACAGAGGACTGCTTCTCTAAACTTGGCGAGTTTAGTGCGGGATTCCCTAAACGCTTGTTCATGAAAGATAAATCTGTACCTTCTTTGTTTAGATATACAGGTGTCTCCGAACCACAGTTATGTGTATATTTTCAATTGAGTGCTCAAAAAATATTAAGATTTTGCAGCTTTAGGTTTTCAGGTAAACCACGATATTTCTGAAATAGTTCTGATAATTCACTGTGAACCCACTCTTTTTTAAGAATGTGTCGATTTAATGTAGACTATCGTTTTAATAGGACAGAATATAGACATATTTTGGTTTACAAACTGTTCTGTTTCATCAGTTAGTCACGTAAGCACTCAGCTAAGGTATCCACCGTTATTGTTTTGTGAAGCATTTACAGTTCAGCAGCTAAACTTTAGCTGTGGGCACAATTTGCTTTGTTGTATACGGAAAGACCAATCACAACAGACTTGGCCAGCTGACCAATCAGAGCAGAGTAGGCTTATGAAGAAAGGGGTTTACAGACCTTGAACTCAGAACTACTTCAAACGAATTGTTTAGAAAGCATTGCAAAATGATTCTAATATTAAATGTAAGTTCTCAGAAAATTACAATGTTTTCTTACTTTAGATCCATTTAAGCTTCTTGTAGCAGACTCCAACACAATATTAAGACACTTTACAATTCCACATGACCTGCTCTTTAACAATGTCCTCGTATCTTTCTGGGCCTTGAACGTGGTAGTTGCTTTGCGTCTATCCAGGGTCAGAAAGCTAGATACACATAGACTAGGAGTTACTTGCTCTTCTGTCGCTTCATTGGCTTCTTTTTATGGTGCTAAGCACTTCTGTGTATCTGAATCCTTATGTAAACCGGCCAGCGGTGTTGAGCCCAGCTGGAAGCTGTAGTTGCTGACCAGAGCAGCTTTTATGAAGGCCCTGTATTCTTGTATTCCAATTATTGCTTCTGCTGGTTTAGAGAAATGCACTGGAAAAAAAGAATGACCTCATGTGAAATAAAAGAAGCAGTTTGTTTTCATCATCCACCTTATAATTATTAATGGTGCTCGCTAAGCAAAGCATTACTATTAGTATTGCTCATACTTGAGGTTGGAGATTTGAACACACCCCTAACAGTAAGTATTAAGTCTTAGTGCATAAATCATCCTGCACCATTGTGCTAGACATAAATGACACTTTAGATAGTTTGTAAGCAATTAGACCACTGACTTTTTAACCTACTTAGACTAGGTTTAAAGGGATAGTTCACCTAAAAATTAAAATTCTGTTTTTAATTAGCCACCGTTATGTCGTTCAAAACCTGCAAGACCTTTGTTCATCTTCGGACCACAAATTTAGATATTTTTGATGAAATCTGAGATAGACAGCAGTGCAACTGACATGTTTAAGGCCCAGAAAGGTTGTAAGGACATTGTTTAAATAGAATGAAATGACATCAGTGGTTCCGAAAAAACATTCTTCCCTGAAAAGAATTGCAGTGTTGTATACACTATACATTATGTTTCACCTCCCATTGCTTTTACGAGAAATCATGAGCAGCTTTCAGTTCGCGGAATTGGAGCTCAAGGCACATGTTCTTTCCATTAAAAGCGTGACTTTTTGAATGGAGTTGAAATTAGTCAACGTTTCCTTTTGTCTTCCAGCCAAGGATGGGTTTGTCCGATTCGCTTCGACCCTGTTACTATTGATTACAGACAAAGAGTTGTTTTAACTGGATTCCACTGTATTAAAGCATATAGTCCAGGAGGATTTCCCAGGTACTTCTGTTTCTCCAGTCTCCTCTGGAAAGTTGACCGTGTGAGTTTGGAGCACACTCAGCAGAACCATTGTGTTTGTATCTTCCCAGAGGAATTGGAGTCGTGTTGTTGCACTGATCCTAGCTGTTCTTTCCACCTCAGAGAGCAAAGAGTCTCATCGGACGGAGTCAGACCCATGGAAAATGGACCGTGCTCCATTTCTCTGTTCTAGACTTAAAATGTTTGATTGTTAGAGTTGTCTAAAAGGTAAAACGGAAGCTGTGTTTATCACTGTTGACTGAGACTCCTTCTGCTTGTAAATAATCACATAATATGGGCCCATTTGATTGATTCAAACGTTAACCCCTGAGTTCGAGAATCTTTTTGAATGATTCATTAAAATGACCAGGGGCCGGATTCACAAATATCTTCTTAAGAAATAAATTAAGAAATTTCTTAAGATAAATTCTAAGAAGTTCGTAAGAATGTTCTTAAGTGCAATTCTTGAAAAAATCTTAAGATATTCTCAAATATGTTCTTAAGAACATCTTAATTTCTTTCTTAAGAAAAAAAAATGATACATCTATCTGAGTGAATACATGGCTGAAGACGCATTTATAAACACTTCAACGTCTTTTTTGCGGTTTCTGGAGATTATCCTAATAATCATAAGCACGCACATTTTCGTCACGACAGTGTCTGGCGCTCGGCTTCATGTTTTTAATGCGCCGTGTTTTTGAACCGTTACTTTTAAAGGGTCTGTCTTAAGCTTTGGCGATCAGTTTATTCACTTTTGTGTTGTATTTTGTTGCCTCGTCTGAATGAACGCTTCCGTTATGTGTGTGCGCTGCTACAGCAAACGCGTCCTGCACATGCGCTAAATACGGCCAAAGATTATGTCGTATTTTTATTTATTTTTTTATTAAATCTCCCTATCTGACTCGATTTTGTCGAGTTGCTACTAAGTTTTGATGACGGCAAAAAGTAGGGTCATGCACAGGCTAATCATGACAGATCATTGTTTACATTATCAGTCATTGCTGTCACTTCAGCGAACTCTTGCTCATCTCTAATAATAGTCCTAATATGTATTATATGTAGCTAGTAGTGTTGCAATGCTTAAATATAACAGTTAATTTGAAATAACCCAATCAATTAATTAAATAATTCTTACTATTTGGGATTTAAGACAAGTCTCGGGCTATCCTAACTTTAAGAAGTTATTTACGATGGTTTTTAAGAAGATTCTTTTCAAGAATTTGAATTTTCTTAATTTTTGTCTTAAGAACAATCTTAAGTAAAAAGATAAGAATATTCTTAAGATGATTTTTTTGGGAATACAAAATATTCTTAACTTTTTTCTTATTTTAAAAAATAAGAAGAAAATGGCAGTTAAGAAGAAATTTCTTCTTAAGAATGTTTCGTGAATCCGGCCCCAGATAAGTAAATGTCAGTAATTTCTGAATTGGTTCGTAAATCACTTTCTTTGTGAATCAAACTTCACTGGTTGTTCTGTGTGCTTTTGGTTCAGTAAAAAGAACAGGTTCACAGTCATTTGTTTGTGAATCAGGCTACACTGAACCGCTTAAAAGAATCAGCTCATTTGAGACATTTTCTTCATGAATTAAATTCTGGTTGTATTGCAGTCGCTTTGGATTAAGTTAAAAGGACCGGTTCAAATGAGTAAATTGTTTGTGATTCAGGCTTCATGTGATTCATGCTTCATGAGATTCATGGCCGAAGCAGGAGCAGTAATACCACGCAGCACATGTGCAAATGCTAAACTAGCTGGGAACTCATTTCTGATAATACTCCACCTGCTTCGTACGGTGGCCGACAGAGGCCAACGCGCTGCAAACAAGAAAACACATGCAAACAGAAAAAACGACAACAAATTAAGAAAACATCTCCATCAGTTTGACAACACAGGCGCTGCAAATCCTCGCAACGCAAACACAAATACGGAAACGCGCTGCAAATTCTCACAACACAACCAAACTCAGAAACGCGCTGCGAACACACGAGGGTGCTGCAAACTAACAAACGCGCTGCATATAGCACGGACCACAACGGAAATGTTTCAGGGGGACCTCAAAAAGTGACGAACTCATCTTGGACCTGATTATTTCTATCACTATCACCTTTAAGTGATACTATGCTATCACTAAAAGGTAATAGTTCACCGATAACACCTCTGCTCTGACCAACAGCCACTGAACAAATAATCAGGTCCCAGATGGGTTCGTCACTTTTTGAGGTCCCCCTGAAACATTTCCGTTGTGGTCCGTGCTATATGCAGCGCGTTCGTGTGTTCGCAGCGCCTTCGTGTGTTCGCAGCGCGTTTCTGAGTTTGGTTGTGTTGTGAGAATTTGCAGTGCGTTTCCGTATTTGTGTTTGCGTTGCGAGGATTTGCAGCACCTGTGTTGTCAAACGGATGAAGATGTTTTCTTAATTTGTTGTCGTTTTTTTCTTTTTGCATGTGTTTTCTTGTTTGCAGCGCCTTGGCCTCTCTCGGCCACCGTAGCTTCGGCCATATTAGAGTGTTAGAGAATGAGCCTATTTCCAAAAAAAGTGGAGTGTTCCTTTTAATGTTTTTTTTTTTTAATCAAAAAGCCTGTCTAATTAATTGAGTTTTACAGTTTTATTTTTACCAAAGTCTTTTTCATTATTTTCTGGATTCCATTTTAATGGTTAATTTTTTTTTTTTTTTTGGTGAACTAACCCTTTAATTGGACTAGACTGGATACACGGTATGCTTTTGATTCATTAAAGAGCATCGGTTTACGTGAATCACTTGTTCAGGAATTGGACTACAGTGGTTGATAAAAAATGTTTTGCTATTATTTTGTGGTTCAAGAATGTAGAAGGAAGGTTTTGCGAAAAGTACACTTAGTCATGCTACACCACAAAAAAAAAATCCAATTTGCCCTCAAAGGGAATCTTATGCATTCCTGTGCATCAAGTGCTCCGTCAGAGTGGGAGAGTCTCTAGTACGCAGCGCCCTGAGTGTGACATGTCTCAGTGCGGCCCAGAATAGTGTGAGGAATGCAAGCCCAGGAAATGTAATAAAGAGCTCCTGATGTGAGAGAACAGGCTGGCTCAAGGTAGCACAAACAGACAACTATGCATGAAGGAACACATTCAATCCACTCAGCCTATTTCAGATTCTTGGGCCATCCACCGCAAAACAAGTCAAATTTAACTCTTTGTTTATTAATTAGCAGTTGATTTCGATTCGGATGCATAAAGATTCAATACTTGTTTTTCCAAAATGTACTTACTCCCTTTTAGACCATTTAACTATGCTGAATAATATAATTCCCTCTTCATTTTAACACAAGTGAACCAAATGAACTTTTTTTTTTCTTGACAAGTGGCTTTGAATTGAAAATAGCTAGTTAATGCGTGATACTGGAAAGTAATTGAAGGCTATTAACCTTTATCTCCTCTTAAACTCCCTCATGAAGTTAACATCCTCTTTAATGAGAGACATCAAGTTGAGGGAGGAAGAAATGAAACATTATTCAGACTTCATAAGACCTTGGATCAGATACATTAAGCGTTTTTTCAGTCTTCAGGCGCGTATCTCATATCTCAGTTATTTCGGTAAACATTTGGCTGTATATTACTGTAGATCGTTTTCTAATGCTGTAACCTGGTAACGTAATATTGAACCATTCAGTTCTGAAACCAGTAACAGGCCTCCATAAAAACGTGTTGCAGATGTACGTAGAGACTCTTCTTCTGCTGTATTTTCATTTAAATCAATGGAGTCTGTGACTCTTGAGAACTCTAACAAGACAGCGGCACTTATTGCACCCAACACAACTGCAGCTAATAGCTGACCAGATGAAAATATCTTTGATGTTCACATCTTGAATGTTATCAATACTTTATTGTGTTAATATAATGAAGTAAAATGACTTTATTGTATTTGTTATTGGGTTGCTAGGCTGCTGTTGCTTTTGGATTACTTCCTTCTGTGTGACATATTTGACACGTTTATTGGAGACAGAAGGAAGTTAAGAAACCCTCAACAGTTAGAGAGCGGTAAAACAAGATTAGTTATTTGAAGTTTTTTAGACACTAACCATTCAGAAGTATTTTTACATATCTGTTTTCTCTTTTTTTGTAATTTATTCCTAATGCAAAGCTGCATTTTCAGCATCATTACTGCAGTCTTCAGTGTAGGGCTGGGCGATTCATCGAAAAGTAATCGAAATCGACATTCAGAAAAACAGTTGTGCTGCTTAATATGTTTGTGGAAATCAAATTTATGTATGTGTTTATTTATTTATTTATTTATGCAGAAATTAAGAAATTACTGTGGCATGCAACGTGTTATGTAGATTTAGAATCACAAGCATATTAGAATAGTTTCTGAAGGATCATGGGACACTGAAGACTGATTAAAATATAGTTTAATTAATTAAAATTTTGTATAACATTTTAGTATTCATTAATTTTGCTTTATATTTATGTAAAACTAGCTTGTGATTATTTGCAAATATATTTTCATAATATATACTATATAATATACAAATTCAAATGTATTACTAGAATGAGTGAGCTTTAGATAATGGCAAAGATCTCTTTTAATAAGAATGTAGAACATTAATGTGCATAATTAACTGACCAATGCTGATCATTTAAAAAAGAATACTGATAACAGATATGAAATGAATATATTGCAAAAATATTAATAAAAAAAATTATATTAATTAAAAAATACAACATTTTATATTTATAAAATCCATTTAATTTAATTTTGTTTTATTTTTACTTTTATTTATTTTCGCCCTGTGAAATATATATTTTTTTCTCAAATTCTGTTTTATTTTTACCAAATTCTGTTTTCCATTAATTTTCTGGTTTCGATTTTCATGGTTTTATTCAATTTTAGTCATCAAAAGCATGTCTAATTAATTGATTTTATATTTGTATATATTTTAATATTATAATATTTATATATTTGTTCCCAGATTCTGTTTTACTTTTTATTTTTATTTTTTTTATTTTTTTTCCCAAAATACCCGTTTTTTTTTTCCTTCTGGATTCTGTTTTTTTCCATTTTTAAATTTTCTTGATTCTGTTTTTGGTTAAATAAATAAAATAAAAAAATATAAAAATGTCTAATTAATTGAAATTCTGAAACTTACGCAATTTAACAGCAATTTATTAAAAGTTTAACAAATATTTCATTTTTAAGGCCCTATAATTTATTTTTTATTTTTACCAAATTCTTTTTCCAATTCATAAGTTCCATTATACCAGTTCCATCTAATTCCATTAGATTCAGTTTTAATGGCTTCATTCAATTTCAGTAGTCAAAAACTTATCTAATTTTTTTTTTTTTATATATACATATATAAAAAAAATCTTTTATTTATGGATTTATGTTTATTTATGAATTTATGCATTTATGCATTTTTCTGATAAATAAATTCTGGTAAACAATTCCTTAAATAATATTATATATAGATATAATTAATATATATATATATATATATATATATCTTTAAATTATGTTTTATTAATAATTTTAGCAATTACTGTAAAAAGTTTTCACCAGTTTTAACTTAGTTTAACTCAGTTTAAACTTAAGTTTCAGCAACTGCCTTAAAATGTAAAGTTAAATCCACTTAAGTCATTTCAACTCATAAGTTAAATCAACTCATTTTTATTGTAATACGTTAAAATGACTTGTTTTAAGCTGATTCAACTTAAATTTTTAAGGCAGCTGCTGAACTTAGGTTTTTAAGATGAATCTGGTAAAAACTTTTTACAGTCTAGTAGTAGTAGTACAATTACATTAAGTAATATATTTCTATTTCAGTTAAACCAAACTTTGATTTTGACGGGTTCCTGTGAAGACCTTAAAGTTTTAGTATGTGTGTGTTTGTACATGACATGATGTATGTATGGCATAGGATCTCAAATATAGCTCTAGACTCTGATTGATGAACGTTGAACATCCCAACTGACCTGTTACTCACACCTGGCACTGTGAGGGCCGTACTGGGGACCAACATCCTGCTGCAGGCCATAGCATGCTGGCCAGGATGTGATTAATGGGATTGCCATCAGCACATTTTAGTAACATTTTAGCTATACTACTACATATTCAATACAATTCAAAAACTGTATTTGGGTGTACACTAACTAGTCAGGAGCATTCAACACTGTAGTTTGTAACTGAACATGATTTGTTGTTAGCTTTTTTCCTCTCTTCTAATCCATGGTGCCCTGCTGGTGCAATCCAAATGCTAAACAATGAGGACTTTGTTATTATTAGCCCATATGGAGTTTGGGCAGATGATTAAAGATGGTTAAAAAAATCCCTCTGCCTCATACCAGCACAATAATATGTCATTTATATTCAGCTGGCAGTGGAAACATAGGTGCGCGCTGGTTACGAAGGCCTCGGCTCCTGTGGAGTCTCGTCTTCTATTATTCAGGATGTGTGGACCTGGACGACCTTGCTTTCCCAAGGATAAGCGTCTCTAGAAGTGTCTTGTCTGCTTTCTCTCTTGTGCCAGTCGGTGGTGCCATGAGCAGAACCTCATTAATGCACTCTGGAGATTAACCTCAGCAGTAAAGTTGAAAGCCAAGTATAGCTCAAATCCTTTGACTTATAGTCTGTTAGGATTTAATAGTCTTCTCGCATGAATGTCCAATGCTGCAGTCACAGAGGAATGTTTTGATTTAGCATTTAGCTGTCAGCTCATCTCCAACACTTTCTCATGGAGTAAGTGCATTGGCTGGAGATAAATGCCATTGTTTAATGAGCAATTATTTTTGTGTTAAAGGTTCTAAAAACCAATATGCAGAACCAATCATGGTTGTTTTTCTGCTTTTTGACAGTAGTAATAATTCTTTATTCATGCAGCGGTAAACTGTAAAGTTTTTGATATTGAAACATTTTAATATAACAATGCTTTTTGAATAATAATACTAATACTAATAACAATATAACAATGAAATAATGATGACACATTGTTTATTGATATTTTTGTATTTTTACTTTTTAACAGTAATAGTCATTCATCATCCATAGAAATGTAACATTTTTATTAAGTATAACAATTTTAATATAAAATAATAATAGTTCTGATGTTTAATGATTTTAAAATTTAATTATTGTTAATTGTTTACATTTTTTATTTTTCAGAGTAATAGTTTCAGAGTAATTTGCCATTCATTTGTAATATAACATTGCTTTATGAAAACAACAACAATAACAAAAATAAAGATTATACAGTTTTTTATATATTTTTTTATTAATGAAATATAACAAATATAATGCAACATAGAATTATAAAACTAATAGTGATTATTTTTTAGAGTAATAGCCATTTGTCATTTATGCAACACCAAAGTATACAATTTTAATATAATATTGCTTTATGAAAATAATAATAATAATAATAATAATAGCAATGAAATGGTTAGTTTATAAATTATTTATTATTAATATTTTTATATTTTTACTTTTTAACAGTAATAGTCATTCATCATCCATAGAAATGTAACATTTTTATTAAGTATAACAATTTTAATATAAAATAATAATAGTTCTGATGTTTAATGATTTTAAAATAATTTAATTATTGTTAATTGTTTACATTTTTTTTATTTTTCAGAGTAATAGTTTCAGAGTAATTTGCCATTCATTTGTAATATAACATTGCTTTATGAAAACAACAACAATAACAAAAATAAAGATTATACAGTTTTTTATATTTTTTATTAACGAAATATAACAAATATAATGCAACATAGAATTATAAAACTTTTTAGAGTAATAGCCATTTGTCATTTATGCAACACCAAAGTATACAATTTTAATATAATATTGCTTTATGAAAATAATAATAATAATAATAATAATAATAATAATAATGGCAATGAAATGGTTAGTTTATAAATTATTTATTATTAATATTTTTATATTTTTACTTTTTGACAGTAATAGTCATGTATCTTTAATTTTTTTCTTAACAATTGTAACAATTTTAATTTTAAATATCTTTATGAAAATAATATTGTTGTTATAATTTTCAATGATTTTAAAATTTAATTATAATTTTTACATTTTTTATTTTTTACAGTAATAGTCATTTGTCATTCATAGTATGCTATTTGTAATATAACCTTTTTTATGAAAATAATAATAATAATAACAGTCAAGTATAACATTATCAAAGAATTATGAAAATAATAAGTTATTATTATTACTTTTATTATTAAGTATTTTAAAATAATTTAAAAAATGTTTTGTAGATTTTCACAGCAGTAAAGTATACTGTTTGTAATATAACATTGCTTTATAAAAAAAATGATGATATTAATAATAAAGATGATAAATTTTTACACTGTCATTTATCATCCATAGATATAAATATAACATTTTTATTAACAAGTATTAATATTTTAATATAACATTATTAAAAAAATAATCGTTTTTAATAATAATATTTTTTTCAGAGTAATAGTCATTTGTCATTCATGCAACAGTAAAGTATACCATTTTTAATATAACATTGCTTTGTGAAAATAATAATAATAATGAAGTAATTACTGATCATAATTTATTTATTATTAATATATATTTTTTTTACTTTTTGACAGTAAGTTATTTGTCAATCATACAACAGTAAAGTATACTTTTTTAATATAACACTGCTTTATGATGATGATAATAATAATAATAATACTGATCTTAGTAATAATAATAATAATAATAATAATAATAATGATGATAATGAAATAAATAATTTATAATAGTTTTCCTTTTTGAATGTATCAGCCATTCATCAACCATAAAAATATAACATAAGTATATTAATTTATTAACATAAGTATAACAATTTTAATATAACATAGCATTATGAAAATTGTTTATTATTATTAATATTAGTAGTAGTAGTTTTACCATATTAAGTATAATATTTCTTTATACTAATAATAATGAAATAATAATGATTATGAATTATTTATTTATTTTAAACATTTTATATTGTCTTCTTATAGTTATTTTTTTATCTTTTACGATATTAGTTTGCGTTGTAGTCCGATTTTTATTTCCTCCTCTTGACATAGTGACTTGTTACTATAATTTCTTTGTCTTGTAAATGCAAGAGAATTTATAACCTCATTAACTTTACTAGTCTTAAATTTTGATAAATACATGACAACACATTTTTATTCTTTTCAAAATGAATATTTTAAGTGGACAATAAAAGTCATTTTGGGAGAAAATGCTAGTATATATTTACTTTATTTTGGTGACTTACAATGTCAGTCACTTTAAGTCATAGGTGTAACATTTTATGTATTATGATTTGAGTTGTCTGGTGGGTTCAGAAGGTTTTTGTGGCTATTTGTCCTGACTTCATGTCCCGTTTAGCTCCTGATGTATTGAGTTTAAAATGCGTTCTTGTATTTTGTAGGAAGTGGCGCTACAGCTGTGGTCCAGGCTGCCTACTGTGTGCCCAGGAAGGAGAAGGTCGCCATCAAACGCATCAATCTGGAAAAATGCCAGACCAGCATGGACGAGCTCCTGGTATTTACCCTTCTTCCACATATTTACACAGCAAATTTGGTTCATACTAGATATTAGCACAAGAATGGAAGTCAAATGGGTTATGAAATCCATTTCATGAATAGTCATCTGATATTGGTAGGGTATTGGCACATAAAAAAAATCAAGTTTTGCTTAAACATATATAAGAAACCTGTTTGACATGATCCCAGTTGTGCAACATTTAAAGGCTAGATGTGAGCAATACCACTATATAAGTCATGGCTCATAAATGCCAACATCTTTTATGAGTTGACAGTAAATAATGACTGTACAAGACTGATTGTAGCACAAACTTACTAACATATTTGTTATGTGTCTTCTGACAATAACTTTAGTTTTTAACAATATACACACATACATAGATATCTAAGCACAAGTATAGAATTAAGATACTCTAAATTAGGGCTGGGTAAAAAATATAAATTTCTCGATTTTAATCGATTCTCATTTTTAAGAAATTAGATTAGATTGTTCTTAAATTTCAAGAATCGATTATTCTAGCCTGTTTTCAGTAAATGAATCATTGTAGCGCACCTCACATCTATTAAATCGCAATAAGCTTTATGCTTAAAGTCTCCGATTTCAAATTCTGTCCATTTTATTACAATATTTAAACAAATACAGTTTTGGCTCTGTTCAATGTGAAGTGACAGATCGCTGTAGCGCCTCAGTTCAAGTGAAGCGGCACGTGAACCACACATGAGTCATCTCCTCCACTTTAATACCAGTTTCAGCACGAAATAAACATGAATAAACATATTACCATATTTGGTGACCATAAACTCATTAGTCAGCTACAAAAATTAACTCTAGAAAGGAGCATTTTGCTCAATATATGCTCCATGTATAAGGCCCTATGAAAATTGTTTTATTTTTTCCAAATTTCATTGTATTTTTCCAAATTCTTTTAATTTTTCTGCATAAAATTTTTTAAGCATGCCTAATTAATTAAAATCATGAAACGTATACAATTTCACATCAAATTATTAAAAGTTTAACAAAAAAAGTACATGTTTAGGGCCCTATGAAATGTTTTATTTATCTCACCATGTTTTATTGCTATCAAATTCTGTGTTTTGCCATGTTAATTATTTGAGCGCATACTTAATTTATTCTTAAAATAGCCTTATGAAAAAAAAAAAATTCCACCTCAGAAAATTTTCTGGTTATCAAACGATAGCATAAAACATCAATTTCAACATCAAACATTAATTTAATCTTTTAATTATTGAAAATTAAGCAAACCTTTTTCTTTTTGGCAAACAAATGGGATTTACTATTAATATTAAAACATTGTGTGATTGTACCCTAAAAAAAATAATGTTTTTCCATTTTAGTAGTAGTAGTAGGCTATGTAAATTCTACTGAACAATAGTAATGTATTTCTGGCACAATGTCTTCAAGTTAAACCAGACTTTTATTTTGACGGGTCGCCGTGACTATCTTTACAGTTCTGTGTGTATATGACATGACGCTAGTTTTCCTCAACTGGAACAGTCAAATGCTCATGAAGTGACTCTCAGAGCAGTTCTGGAGATGTTGTTCATGTATTTATGTCCTCATTTAGTGAGTCGGCAGACCCTGAAATCACTGCGAGTGTCAAACGTGCTTCTGTCTGTCTGTGTGTGTGTGTGTGTGTGTGTGTGTGTGTGTGTGTGGTAAGAGACATGCAGAACATGCAGGATTCATATTTAAATAGTTTTTTGTGGCTTAATATTTACAGATACAGTTCATATCACGTTTTGATTTAAGTGTAATGGAATTTTTTTTATTAACTCATCAAAACATTGACAAATTCCGTGACATTCCGCGTTCCATCTGGATTCTGCAATTCTCTTCAGGTTTTCCGCATCGTAGAAGTCATAGGGCCCTACAAACACCATATTCATCATAATTTTTTTTATTTCAAAAAACAAATTGTAGTGGAATTATAATTATGTAATTGTAACTTTATTATTATTATAAAAACTTAATTTAAGTGTTAATATACAAATCAGTTCATTTTTACATTCAATATTATAGTAATGTGGTAATAGATGACTCTCCTGTATACTTTACAGCATTACTTACAGTTGCAATCAGAATTATTCAACCCCCCAGAGACTGCAGTACTTTACAAATAAAAGCTTGTCTGAAGTTTCAGGACTTTATAAAAAATGCATCTACAACAGTTTACTGGCATATTAAAAGTGACAATGTCAATATATAATGTAATGTGTTGGAGTTCTAGGATTTTTTAATAACACAGCTATGTCAGAATTATTCAACCCCTTTTCAACATTGCCATTTTAAGTCATTTATTTTTGTGGTAGGGAACAAAATTATCCTAAAACACAGCACAAAGGCTTTAGAAACTATTAAAAAAACTGAATCAGCTTGAGATGTTACACATCTATACATTTATCCCATGCATGTGCTGAAGTTGAGTAGCAAATATGGTAAAGTCAACAGAGCTTTCACAAAAGCTATAGAGAAGAAATAGTTTTATTGTATTAGAAAGTCTAAGGCTACGTGAATATTAAGACATTAAAAGCCTTATTCCTTAGTTTAAAGTGTGTTGTACCAGAAAACCTTTGAGGGTGTTGAACCAAAAATGCACAATTTCATAAAATGTTCTATCAGAGCAACTGAGAAAATCCTGCAATGTACAGCCAAAGACTTGCGAGATGACCCGATCAAAGGAGGAAAAATATTTAATTCCAGAGTAGATGATGACCATAAGACAGGCATGGCTTTCATGTTGGGGCGTCTTGGCGAATACCATTCTTGATCAAGAAGAACAAAAAGGTCAGCTTGAATATCCTAAAATTAATTTGGATAGACCTGTGGAGTTCTGGAAGAATGTTTTATGGAGTGATGTGACCAAACTAGAACTTTTTGGACATATAGATCTGCGAATTGTCTGGTGCAAAAAAGGGAAAACTAATGAGCAGAAGAACACTATCTCCATTGTCAAATATGGAGGTGAGCTGATCCAATTATGGGGTTGTTTTACTGTAGCATGAAGTGGAAAACATGACCGTATGAAGGAAACCATGGATTCTTTGAAGTATCAGGCCATTTTGCCAAGAATTGTGATGCCTTTGGTGCAAAGACCGAAGATGATGATCAATAGACTTTCCTGCAGGACAATCATCCCAAAATAAACATCCAAATCTACTTATGCTTGGTTCAGGGATCAGTCACAGAATGTTCTTGAGTTGCCTGTTCAGTCTCCAGATTTAATTCTCATTGAAAATATTTGGTCGAATTTGAAGAAAGCAGTGGCAAAGTGAAAACCAAAGATTATCCATGATCTAAAAGCTTTTTCAGCCGAGGAATGGGCCAAGATTGCAGTAGAGAGGTGATCAACGCTTCTAAAAACTTTCAAACAGCGTTTATAGGTGGTTTTAAATAATAAAAGATTCTGCACCAAATTTTACTTTTGGGGGTTGAATAATTTTGAGCATGAACGTTTAGAGACAATTTTTTTTTTTTTCCATTATTTATCAATTTATGTTCTCAGAATAACTCAAATGTGTATTAAAATACTTTATCTAATAGTGTACTAATGCCTTTGTAGGTTTGTTTCTAGAAAAACAAATTATCTGGAACGAAATGTCTTGCATGTCAAGGGGGGTTGAATAATTTCGATTGCAACTGTAGATTTTTTTTTTCTTTGAGAAAATTTGGCATGTACTCTGCCTGATATATATATCCAAAACAAATATTTGATATTGAATCAAATCGCAAGCTTTTGAATCAGACTCAAATCGTATAATTTGTGCCAAAACCCAGCCCTATTTTAAATGTATGGATCAGGTGCATTTTTATCTTAAATTTGGGGAAAAAAGAATAAATATGTAAGTACACTTCCGTTTGGGGTTATTTGGGATTTGTTTAGTCAAAAATACAGTAAAACAGTAACATTGTGAAAAATTACCACAATTTGAAATAACTTTTCCATTTGTCTCCTTGCTGAATAAAACTATTAATTTCTTTCCAAAAACAGAAAAAATGTACAAACCCCAAACTTTTTTCATCTGTGTAAATGTGTGTGGTAGCACTGTCAGTAAATGAGAATCAGAATGGCTTTATACGAGAAAAGGAGTTGACATACGGATTATACCATTTCCAGATTGCCTGGAAACCATTATTAACTGGACCAAAGGGATTCCCTGTGCTGTTTTCCAGTTTAATAGCAGGGTTTTATTTCTTAGTCAGAATTCCCCCTTGCGCTTTTTTGTGAATCACAGCATTGACTAATTTAAGACTTCATCCCAGTCATTAAAGAACTTTTTTGCCTCTCTTCCAATTGTAAAACACCAATTTCTGTTTGAAGGATTTCCAGATTGCCTGTATGTTACATTCTTGTCAAGTTACAGCCAAGTTATAGTTTCCATTCATGAGTCCTTATGTTTCTACACAAACTCTTTCCCCTTCTCAGCTTATTAACTTCATCTGTCAACTCCTCAAGGAGCTCAAAAGGTCATACTTTCATTCCTCGTGACCAGGCGGAGCGCATTGTGTCGTTCACTGGGAAAGCTCATATTCCCGATTTACAAGCTCACTGCGGGAGGCTACCAGAAACTCAAGTTTTCCCACATCCAGGTGTCTTACAGAAGTTGATATTATCCCTAGTCCTGCCTTTGGTGATTTCAGTAAATGGAGACTTTCTTCCAGCTGGACTGATGTAAACCCTTGGGAATGACTTAGGTGAAAGTTAAAGGGAGATTCTTGCAGAGTCAGGGTCACATGGAAAATTTGCAGTTCGTGTTTCCTCGATGCTTTCGCTGCCTTTATGACCTGCTGAGCGCTCTCTTCAACACAGAGGAGGCATTAAATTAAAGCCAGATTGCTCCCGTAATGAGCGGGAGCAGCAGGGAGCTATTGCATACAATCTGCATCAAGGGCTGCACTCGGAGGAAATTCCTTCCAGAGGTTTGGGTCAATTTCACTTCTGATCAGGCCAATTTGCTGGAGTGTAGCATGCTCTAGATAGCTGCGGGAAAAAAAAGAACAGGACAGTCCAAACAAGTCACAACGCAGAAGCCGTGTGACTCTTGTGGTGGGAGGAACAATTTTGCTCTCTGACTGAGCTGCGATCCTGTCAGTGCCACTGACGTCAAGCTGAATCTATAGTGACCCCAGTGTGTACCACTGCAGCGTTTATTCTACGGGGATGTGACAAGACCTTCCCAAGGCCTTCTCAAATCACATGATATCATGGTCTGCCAATTGTCCATCAGATGACGGTGCTTGAATGCACTGCATTTCTCTTAGATAGATTAGCTGCCTAAAACATGGCTTCATTTCATATATCTTCTTTTTGATGAACTGGAATCTTTTAGTCTGTGCTGTTTTCAGTTGATGAGTGAACAAAACTTGACTAAATATAAGGTTGATGTCAAAAGTTTACATACACCTTGCAGAATCAGCCAACTGTTCATTATTTTACCAAAATAAGAGTGATCATTCAAAGTGCATTTTATTTTTTATTTAGTAATGACCTGAATATATTTCACAAAAAAGATGTTTACATATAGACGTCCACAAGAGAAAATAATGACCTAATTCAAAAGATTACATCCCCTTGGTTCTTAAAACTGTGTTGTTACCTAAATGATTGAATGATGATTTTTTTTTTTTTGTGATAGTTGTTCATGAGTCTTTTGTTTGTCCTGAACAGTTAAACTATCGGCTGTTCTTCAGAAAAATCCTTCAGGTCTCACAAATTATTTGGTTTTTCAGCATTTTTGTGTATTTGAACTATTTCCAACAATGACTGTAAGATTTTGAGATCCATCTTTTCACAATGAGGACAGCTGAGGGACTCACATGCAACTATTACCAGAAGGTTCAGCAACTTCAGGACAAACAAGGGACTCATAAACAACTATCACTAAACAAAACAAAACAAAAACAGCTGTGAATCATTCAGGTAACAACACAGTATTAAGAATCAAGCATATATGAACTTTTGAATGGGGTCATTTTTATAAATTCAACGATTATGTTCTATAATAAATAAAAAATAACATGCATTTTGTATAATCCTTCTCATTTTGGTAAAATAATTAACATTTTTCAGATTCTGCAAGGTGTATATAAACTTTTGACATCAACTGTAGTGCGCAATCCATCCAGTAATCGCAATATAAGCTTTGTGCTTTGTTACTTTTGATATGAAACAAAGTCTGAGTTTGTAAACAATGTCACGTAAAGTTACATTTACCCCTGGAAGGCCATTAAATGCCTATAAATGCCAGCTAGAAAAAAAATAACTCTAGAGAGGAGCATTTTGCTGTCTGTTTGAATAATAAATAAGTTTTTACTACGTTTGTTTAACTGTTTATTTCTATAATGAACTGTTGAGAAAAATACTAAATAATTAAAACATCAATATGATACAAGCTGTTAAATTATCAAATAATAAAACGATCAAATCAAAGATTAAACTGCAATTGTAATACTTTAAAAATAGCTATTATGTTTTTTTTTTTTTTTTCAACCAAAACATGCAGGCCTTTTTTTTTGGAATAAAGGAATAGTTCACACAAAAATGAAAATTACCCCATGGTTTACTCACCCTCAAGCCATCCTAGATGTATATGACAAATACAATCAGTATTATATTCAAAAGTGTCCTGGCTCTTCCAAAATTTATAATGGCAGTGAATGGGTGTTGAGATTTTGAAGATTTTGAATTCTTTCTGAAGCAAGCCGATGCGTTTGTGTAAGAAAAATATCCTTATTTAAAACTTTATAAATGTTAAATCTTTAGCTTCCGTTAACCGTCAGACATGCATTCACAAGCTTTCCAGAAGACGACGTAGGATGTAGGCGTAACGTATGCTCCGGTGAGATTATGCTAGTCTCGTGAGAACCAAGTTTTGTTTACAGCAAAGAAAAAAAGTTTTGTTTCCTTCTGGCTTATATTAAAATCCTCCAACATTTTTATTTACGAATCCTCGTTTTGTACTTCTAATTCATCACCGGAGTTTTGTTTTGCTTTCTCCTCTGCGCTTCCGTGTTTGTTGCACCCTACGTCATCCGCTGGAATGCCACTCTCTCGTGAACGCGTGTACGACAGTTAGCAGAAGCTGGAAATTATGGTTTGTAGAGTTTTAAATATGAATATTTTTCATACACAAATGTATCGATTCACTTCAGAAGGCCTTTATTAACCCCTCCGGAGCCATGTGGAAGGCTTTTAATAATGGATAGATGCTCTTTATTGGACTCAATCTCAACACCCATTCACAGACATTTATTAAGCTCTGAAGAGCTAGGACATTTTTTAATATAACTCAGATTGTATTTGTCTGAAAGAAGAAAGTCATATACGTCTAGAATGGCTTGAGGGTGAATAAACAATGGCGTGATTTTCATTTTTGGCTGAACTATTTCTTTAAAGGAACGCCACTCTCTTGTAAACACACGTACAACAGTTAGCAGAAGCTAGAGATTTCAGTTTATACAATTTTAAATATGGATATTTTTCTTACACAAATGCATCAGTTCACTTCAGAAGGCCTTTGTTAACTGTCTGAAGCTGTGTGGAGTACTTTTTATGATGGATGGATGCACTTTATTGGACTTCAAAGTCTCAACGCCCATTATAAAGCTTGAGAGACAGGATATTTTTAAAACACAACTCCGATTGCATTGGCTGAATAAAAAAAGGCATATACACCTAGAATGGCTTGAGGGTGAGTAAATCAAAGGGTGATTTTTATTTTTGGGTGAACTATCCGTTTAAGGTAGCTGAAACTCACATTCTGAGATGTAAATGAGATTGTGTTTCTGATACATTTCTGCAACAGAGCAGTTTCCTTTTATGGATCTCCAAGGAAATGTGCTTAAAATTGATTGTTCTTTTCTGAAAGTGAATCAGCTAAATATCCTGCTGACCTGTTTTAATCTGGTTTTACAAGCTGATGGAAAAAAACTTGTTTCTGATGGCATATTGGTAGACTGTGTGTGTTTGGGTAATGAAGGATCAGGGCACTGTGACAATATCTTCCTGGATATTTTTCCCTGTCATTGCCATGGATTAAATTAGATACTTGTCAGAGTGGATAGTTTCAGTGCATAAGAATTTGCCTGAGTAACCAAATTCACAAACGTTTACCTGAGGCTTTAACGTAATTTTGATTAAAATGGAAATGTTTACTAGAGAGCGTCGTATGTCGAGTGAGAAATTTGCCCTGAGGAAGACGGAAAGTGTTTTTTCCACTGGGCATGGAGGCAGAAAGGCAGTGACATAACCGCAGACAAAGAGTCTCAGTGCTTTCCTTTGCTCATTGTCCTCTGGACGTCCACGAATCGGGTGGCAAACAGTCTCTTGATGTCACCCTCCCTGTTCAGACCATTGTTTTTGTCTCTCTCGGGTAGACGCCGGCCAGCCAAGCCGAGATGACCCTCGGCTTCTACTGTGAGAACGCAGATGAAGCGCTAGCCAGCGAACGCCCAAAGCCCGCCCCGTGTGTTATTGTTTTCATATGCCCTCAACCTGGTGTCCGTCGTGGAACTGGACGCAGGCTTTGTGGAGCCAGCCAAAGCTGAGTGAATTGTTGAATGAAGTCCAGCTTTGGGACATGCCCAGTGGTCCAGTGTTGGGGTGTCAGTGACCCCACGGTGTTGGCACGGGAAGAGCTTTGTGTTGACTGGCATACATGATTGCACTCGTAGGTTTATTTTTTTGGGTCAGTGGAAAACATGGCTCATGTTCACAGGGTCATTTGAGGACTCGACTTGGAAAAGTTCAATTGCCGTGAGTTGTTTTTCAAAAACTTCAAATGGTGTGTTTTCTTATTGACTTTTTATCTAAATATTGGAGGAGACTGCTGCAACCCGCCCCATTTACTTGAAGCAGAGTGGTGGACTTAATTATAACATGGCTGTATTTTTTGCTTTGTTTCATTATCATACTTGCCAGGATTACAAAGCGGCATATGCTTATATTCAAAGCTTAGTTAATTTAGAAGGGAAGTGTATGTGTAAATTGTACGCGGTGCAAAGGTAGGCTTTTAAAACAGGTTGAGTTGAGGCATGCTGATTTCATACTTGGGGCTCTGCCATTTCTGTCATTCCTGTAGTACTGGACTATTGAGTTAGTGATTGCAAAAGACTTTTGTTGGCTTGTTAGGTTTGGCTCTTGCACATGACTTAAAGGTGCTTAAACGTAGAACTTCAATGTTTTTGTAAGTTTAATCCTTATAGTTTTTTTAAGTATTAAGTAGTATTTTATTTTATTAAATGGAATAAAATAAACTATAATTATTTTGTTAAAAAAACACTAATTTTTGTGTAAATGAAATGAATAGGCAGTTTTATGGTGCCTTTGCATCCTTTTTCAAGCTGTTTTGCAGATATAAATAATAATACTAAATAATCAATAATACATTTTTTATTTGAATAAAAAGCAGTTTTTTCATGTAACTGCAAAGAAGAGAAGAGACCCTTTTGTTGTGGTTATTTTTAATTGGTTTATTTATTAAATTTATTATTTATTAATTATTTATTTAAATACTTTTTTAATATTACTTTTATATAAAATAACAAATATGTTTTTTTTAATTTATTGTATTTTATTTTTATATATATTATTTTCTATTTTTATATAAAATAATAAAAAAATAAAATTTGTTTTATATATAAAATAACAAAAATATGTTTTTTATTTATTTATTGTGTTTTATTTTTATATATATTATTTTCTATTTTTATATAAAATAAAAAAAATAAAATTTGTTTTATTTAAATAAAAAAGCCATGTGTTTCTGTGAAACTGCAGTGTTTGCACCTTTGCATCTTTAAAAAAAATAATAAAAAAATAAAAAATAGATCAAAATATATATACAAATGGGCACTTCTACAGAGCTCTTGCATATTTTCTGAAGCTATTTTTTGAATAGTGAATAGGTACGTTTTATTGTTAAAAACTATTTTAATATGTTTTAAATATATAAATATATAGATCAAAATACTTTTTTTAATATTACTTTTATATAAAATAACAAAAATGTCTTTTTTAATTTATTGTATTTTATTTTTAGATTTATTATTTTCTATTTTTGTACAAAATAATAAAGTTTTGTTTAAATGTAATGCATTTAATTTTAATATAAAATAACCTTTTTCTGTTTTTGTTTGAAATAATAAAAAAATAAAAATTTAGATTTATTTAAATGATGCCAAATGTTTCCATCAAAACTGCAGTGAATGGGTACTTTTACTGTGCCTTTCCATATTTCTTAAGCTATTTTAAGCTTTCATATATGTATATTTAAATAAGTCACTCTTTTCCTGTGACTGCAAAAAATGGGCACTTTTATAGTGCTCTTGCATACTTTTTTTAAAGTTATTTTTAAAATTTTGCTTATAATATAAGTTTTTTTATTAATTAAAATGACATTTTGTGGGCACTTTATGGTGCTTTTGCGTCCTTTTTCAAGCTATTTTGTTTTGCAGATATAAAATAAAAAATAAAATAAAGCTTTTTTCATTTAAATAAAAAGCCATTCTTTTTCATGTAACTGCAATGAAAAGGCCCTTTATGGTTTATTTATTTGTTTAGTTTTTTTTTTCTATTTTTATTTAAAATAATAATAAAAAATAGTTTTATTTAAATAAAAGCAACGTGTTTCCATGAAACTGTAATGGTACCTTTATTGTGCCTTTGCATCTTTTTTAAGCTATTTTTATTTATTTATTCATTTTGTTTTAAATATAAAAAATAGATCAAAGTCAATGCTATTTATTTTAAATAAGTCACTATTTTCCATGTAACTGCATTGAATGGGGCACTTTTATAATGTTCTTGTGTACTTTTGTTTAAATTCTGTTTAGAATATTATTTGTTAATTTAAAAAAGCCACTTTTTTTCCATATAACTGCAATAAATAGGCATACTTTAAAATTTAGTTTTATTTAAATAAAAAAGACATGTTCAATGAATGAGTATCGTGCCTTTGCATCTTTTTTAAAGCTTTTTTATTTAAGTGTATAAAAATAGATCAAAAATGTTTTTTGTTTTTAAATAAATAACTATTTTCTGTGTGACTCCTGCATATATTCTAAAGCAGATTTTTTTTTCTAATATATATTTTTAATTTAAAAAAGCCACTTTTTTTCATAGAACTGCAATAAATGGGCACTTTTTATGTTGCTTTTGTATCCCTTTTGAAGCTTGATCTCTTTGGTCCCCATTGATTTTAATTTGAACAAACCAGCACAAGACTGTGGGAAGATTCAGCGTTATAAAGGTATGAAGTCATCCGGCGATTCATTACCATTAACCCTGCAGTTTTTTTTAGTTCCTCTTATTGATTGCTTTGCATTGCATGTAACAAATTGAACAAGCCTAGACCTGGCAGCAAAACAGAAATGGCAGAATTGCTTTGTAATATCATTAGTAAGCCCCCACCATCAAATGACTCGGGGAAAGCTCAGGGTGATGGATTCGGCCGCAGTCCCAACATTACCTCAGCTGTCAATCTCTTCAACTGCTCCGTCAACTGGAAAGACTACCAAATAAACAGCGGATGGAGAGGAAAAATACTTGTTTTTCTTTCAGGTTTTCAAATGCATAAAAATCTATCTTGCAGTGGGGTTTCTCTGATGCATATTGACAGTTACATATACACCTATTTATTTGGATTCCTTGCTTATTTGGAACAGGCTGTAAGGCAGTCAGATGAAGGTGTCATGGTGTTTACAGCATGCTTGGATGGATCTTGTTTATTTTTACAGTTCGTACGTGCTTTGCGGTCAGTGGAAGCCGCTGGAGGTGCTTCTTACACGAGCGAGCTAATAAAAACTACTATTTCACCTGAAGTACGTAAATATCTGCGTTGATCCTGAAGATTTGCCAACTGTGCAACTGAGCCAGACTTGTTTAAACATTAATCCAGATTTGGAATGGCACCATTGTGAGGCACCACAGTTATTCGGTTAAGCCATGAGGCCCAGTGCATTCTGAACCACATAGTATGTGACTGCATACACAGGAAATGCCTTAGGGAGAGCTGGGTTAGCCTGTAACCAGCACATGTGCTGATTACCGTGTGTAATGCTGTTTCGTACTCCCCTGAAGGAAGCAAATTGTTGTTTTGTCCAATTATTGCACACTCTGAATCATTTAGAAAGGATATTGGTTGAATCAGGTTACTGTCAATGAAGAGTGATCACCTCTCTTTTGTTTCTTTCTCTCTCTAGAAAGAGATTCAGGCGATGAGCCAGTGTCACCATCCCAACATTGTGTCCTACTACACCTCGTTTGTGGTGAAGGATGAGCTGTGGTTGGTCATGAAGCTGCTCAGTGGTGGTAAGTCCCGCCCACCTGTTCTTTTTCATCCAATCCACACTTCAAACACTTCAAACACTTCAAACCTGAAAAATTCAATATTTATGTTTTATCCGGTCTTCTGAGAGGACTTCATTTGATCAGCATCTGAAGCTTTGATAGAAGCAAATTAAAGGATTGGTTCAATCCAGAATTAAAATTTCCTGGTAATTTACTTCCCCCATGTCATCCAAGATGTTCATGTCTTTCTTTCTTCAGTTGAAAAGAAATGGTTTTTGAGGAAACCATTCCAGGATTTTTCTCCGTACAGCGGACTTCAGTGCACTGTAAAAAGTTTTCACCAGTTTCAACTTAAAATCTTAAGTTTAGCAGCTGCCTTAAAATTTTATGTTAAATCAACTCATTTTTATTGTAATAAGTTAAAATGACTTGTAGTTTTAAGCTGATTTAACTTAAAAATTTAAGGCAGCTGCTGAACTTAGGTTTTTAAGTTTAATCTGGTGAAAACATTTTACAGTGGAAGGTCCAAATTGCAGTTTCAATGCAGCTTCAAAGGGCTCTACACAATCCAGCTGAGGAATAAGGATCTTGTCTAGTGAAACGATTGGCCATTTTATATAAAGAATAAACATTTATATACTATTTATCCACAAACTTGTTTTGCAGTAGATCTGTGTCCATGACTTCACGCATTACATAGTCATGTTTGAAAGGTCACGTAGGCAGAAGCACCGACCCAGTGTTTACCAAGCTAACGTACAAAGAAAGTCAAACACCCTTTACAAGAAAGTTAAAACAACAGGAAAAGTTAGAGAAAGTGAGATGCAGTTTTGTCGCCCTACCCTATCTTTAAAAAGTATATACATTTTTCCTTTTTTTTTTTTTAAGAAAAAGAGCGATTGTTTGGCTAGATAAGACACTTATTCCTCAGCTGGGATCGTGTAGAGCTGTTTAAAGCTGCACTGAAACTGCAATTTGGACCTTCAACTCACTGATCCCCATTGAAGTCCACTATATGGAGAAAAATCCTGAAATTGTTTTCCCAAAAACCTTAATTTCTTTTTGACTAAAGGAAAAAAATAAGACATGAACATCTTGAATGACATGGGGGTGAGTAAATTATTCAGGAATAAACTAATCCTTTACCTCTAAAATGGTTCTTTGAGAAAGATACGCTGTTAATAACTTCAACAAAACAGGAGAAATATAAAAGGGCCAAAGACGAAAAAAGGTTTAAGCATGAAAACTGTAGGTTTAATAATACTTTAAAATTTATTTATCCGTTTTTAAATATAAAATGTATATGCGGCCTTATTCTTTTATGAATTTTAATATGTACAAGTCAGAATAAGCATGTTGTTTGAATTTTTACATAAATATTGTGTTACACTGAATGACAATGTAAAATTATTTCAACCAAATTTCGACATTTTGTTCTCCAAAAACTTATTTGAAACCTTAAAGGTAGACACCTGACTTTTTGTGGAAATAAATAAAATTACTTCGGTAAATTTTTCTTTTTTACAAAAATAACAAAATTAAAATATAAATCATTTATGAATAAATGAACTGTTTGCCATTTCAACAAACAAAGCATAAAATCCCGCCAGCCTAAAAGAAATCTGTTTTTGAGCAATGAGCAATTCAACAACAAACATTACCATTCAAAATTTGAGTTTTTTTATATTGTTTTTAATAAGAAGTCTTTTATGCTGTACAAGGCTGCATTTATGTAATCAAAAATACAGTAAAAACTGTGATATTGTCAAATGTAAATGTACAATTTTAAATAACGGTTTCCTGTTTAGATATATTCTAAAATGTAATTTATATCTGCAATGGCAAAGCTGAATTTTCAGTCACGTGATCCTTCAATTCAAATATGCTGATTTAGGGCTCAAATAACAACAAAACCGTGCTGCTTAATATTTAGTAAATTCCTTGATTAAGAAAAGTTCAAAAGTTGAAATGGAAATATTTTGTAACATTATCAATGCCTTTACTCTTACTTTTAATTAATATAATGCATCCTTGCTGAATAAAAGTATTTTCTTTCAAAATTCATTACTGACCCCATACTGAACGACATCTGAACAATATGTCATAACTTGAGTGAATAAAATCATAAACTGTAGCTCTTCTTTATTTAAGTAAAATTAAGTCATTTTCTGAGATTTACTATTTTAGTACTTTGCAATTTCATTTAATTATTTATTTTTAGTATTTATCTGTTTAAAACATGGGAAGTAAAGTCTGTTGTGGACATGCATGTGTTCATTTGCTAGGCTTTGTGGAGTCACTTATTTAAAAAAAAATATACAGTATAAATATTGTAAAATATATATTTCTCCTCATTGTCCCCTTAGAAATGAGTTTGTGATTAATTATGGTGACCAAATTTGTTTCCCTCATGATGAGGATTCTTTGCTGGCTCTTTGCATATACAGTTCATTGAGTCTAGATCATGGAACAGTTTGACTTTGAATTTTAGTTTGCCTAAATTATACAGTATAGATGCTTTCTGTTGGTAATAGAAATGCATTTATGCATTTGTATTTCAGTTTTGAGTATTAGCCACTGATTGGGATCTCAAATGACCCATTAGAATGATAATGGAGTCTGCCAGGGGCTCCCCTATGGAGTTAATCACAGGCCGCTGGTAATTACAGCAGATGCATTAGTGCTGCGGCAGCCTGAGGCTGTCAGGATGCAGGATTTCCTAGCGCAGTATTGCATTATGACTGGCTGCTTCCAGGATAGATATCTTCTGATGATCATGTAGAACTGCACAATTAATCGAAACAAAACCAAAATATAGCTGTATGGCTTAGTGTGATTATCAAATAACAAGGTGAATTACTTAAATAATAAATAAATGCACTAAAAGTTATTTTACTACTAAAAGCATGTTTAGTCATTTAAAATTTAAAAAAAGGAAAATATTAATATTGAAATTTAACAGTTGGAGTTTAATGTAAAATTACCATTATAGTATTTTTACTTGATTTTAATTTGATTGTACTGTGAAATATTACAATAATATTTTTTCTTTTCCGTTTTTCTTTTTTCCATTTTTTTTAATTATTATATTTTTATTTATTAATAATAATCTCAATACTAGGGAAGCCTGTTTCCTTCACTGAATTAAAGATAAAAAGGTAATTATGACTTTTTAGCTCACAATTCTAACTTTTTTTCTCGCAAATGCGAGTCTCGCAATTCTGACTTTTTTCCAGAATTGTGATTTAAAAACTCGCAATTGCGAGTTATAAAGTCAGCAGTGAGTTTATATCTCGCAATTCTGAGAAAAAAGTCAGAATTGTGAATTGCGAGTTTATATCTTGCAATTCTGACTTTATTTCTCATCTATTTTGCCGCTGTGAAGGTGCTGAGTGACTGTAAATAGTTTATTTCAAAGTTTTAAACAGAACGTTCCTCGTCTTGATTTCATTGCGTCCTTAAGCTCCAGCAGTGCTCCTGTCTTTTCCAGACCCCACTGTGTAAAGCTACTGCTGAGAGTGTAATGATATGTTTCAAGCCAGCGTGTAATGTTCTGTCCCAGACGCAGCCAAGTGCTGGACAGGGAGATTATAGTCTGGCTCGTGCTGACACTGACAGCCGTGGGACGCGGCCTTTTTTCCCCCGGTGCAGAGCTGAAATCACTCTGCCTGGATAATCGCTGTTCATTTTACGCCTGTCATCAGCTGCCGTGCCCTCCTCCTTCTGCTTCTGCCAACAGAAGATGCCCAGGTGGCACGCTGCCCGTCTTAAATATGAAGGTACGACACAAGCATCCAGGCAGGCACACAGGGCACATCTCGACGGGCACCACCTTAAATGATAATGGTTCTCTTATCAAGAGGGCCAGGCAGCTAGTTTAAATGTAATAGATATACAAGAGATTATAGAGATTTGTCAAGATAAATATGGGCAGCTGCTGTGTTTTTATTGTGTAAAAAGGGATAGTTTAGCTAAAAGTGAAAATTGTCATTATTTACTCACCCTCATGTCATTCCAAACATCTATGGCTTTGTTCAGGAACTTATCAAGGGATCAAGGGTTGAACCGCTGATGTCACATGGACTTTTTTTTATCAATGTCCTTGCTAACTTTCTTGGCCTTGAATGTGTAAGTAAAAAGTCAGAATTGCAAGTTTATGTCTCACAATTCTGACTTCATAACATGCAATTGGGAGTTAAGTCAGAATTATGAGAAATATTTTTCTTTTTCCCCCTTAAAATTGGACTTTATAATATTTATAAGAAGAAAAAGAAAAAGTCAGAATTGTGAGATACAAACTTGCATTTGTGAGAAAAAAGTCAGAATTGCGAGATACAAACTTACAATTGCGAGAAATAAGTCAGAATTATGAGATATAAACTTGCAATTCTGAGAAATATTAGTCTTTTTTTCCCCTTAAAATTGCACTTTATAACTCGCAATTGCAAGTTCATATCTCACAATTCTGAGAAAAAAGTCAGAATTGTGAGATACAAACTCACAATTGCGACAAATAATTCAGAATTGTGAGATGTAAACTCACAATAGCGATTTAAAAAAGTCGGAATTGTGAGATAAACTCACAATTGTGAAAAAATAAGTCAGAATTGTGATATATAAACTCACAATAGCAGAAAAAAAGTCAGAATTGCGAAATAAAGTCACAATTGTGAGAAATAAGTCAGAACTGTGATATATAAACTCACAATAGCGATTAGAAAAGGTCAGAATTGCGAGATACAAACTCACAATTATGAGAAATAAGTCAGAATTGTGATATATAAACTCACAATAGCAGAAAAAAGTCAGAATTGCGAGATACAAACTCACAATTGCCAGAAAAAAGTCAGAATTTTGAGATATAAACTTACAATAGCGAAAAAAAAAGTCAGAATTGTGAAATATAAACTCATAATAGTGAAAAAAAGTCAGAATTGTGAAATATAAACTCAGAATAGTGAAAAAAGTCAGAATTGTGAAATATAAACTCATAATAGTGAAAAAAAAGTCAGAATTGTGAAATATAAACTTGCATTTGTGAGAAAAGTTGTTTTTATCTTGCAATTCTAACTTTATTTCTTGCAATTCTGAGTTTATATCAAGCAATTCTGAGAAATATCAGTCTCTTTTCCCCTCAAAATTGGACTTTATATATCGCAATTGCGAGTTTATATCTCACAATTCTGAGAAAAAGTTAGAATTGTGAGATATGAACTCACAATAGCAGTAAAAAAAATCTGAATTGTGAGATACAAACTCGCATTTGCGAAAAATTAGTGAGAATTGCGAGATGTAAACTCACAATTGAGAGAAAAGTCAGAATTGTAAAATATAAACTCACATTTGCAAGAAAAAAAAGAATTGCGAGATGTAAACTCACAATTGCGAGAAGTCAGAATTGTGAGATACAAACTCGAATTTTTGTGATAAAAAAAGTCAGAATTGCGAGATACAAACTCACAATTGCAAGAAAAAAGTCAAGAATTGTGAGATATAAACGTGCATTAGTGGGAAAAGTCAGAATTGTTTTATCTTGCAATTCTGACTTTACTTCTTGCAATTATGAGTTTATGTCACACAATTCTGAGAAATATTATTTTTCCCCCTCAAAATTGGCTCTATATCTTGCAATTGTGAGTTTATATCTCACAGTTCTGAGAAAAAGTGAGAATTGTGAAATACTCGCATTTGTGGAAAAAAAAGGTCAGAATTGCGAGATACAAACTCACTTTTGCGAGAAAAAAGTCAGAATTGTGAGATATAAACTCACTTTTGCGAGAAAAAAGTCAGAATTGCGAGATACAAACTCACTTTTGCGAGAAAAAAGTCAGAATTGTGAGATATAAACTCACTTTTGCGAGAAAAAAGTCAGAATTGCGAGATACAAACTCACTTTTGCGAGAAAAAAGTCAGATTTGCGAGATATAAACTTGCATTTGTGAGAAAAGTCAGAATTGTTTTTATTTTGCAATTCTGACTTTATTTCTTGCAATGAGTTTATATCACACAATTCTAAGAAATATCAGACCTTTTCCCCCTCAAAATTGGCTTTATACCTTGCAATTGCGAGTTTAAATCTCATTATTCTGAGAAAAAGTCAGAATTGCGAGATATAAACTAGGGCTGTCGCGATAACCGCAATATCGCAATACCGCGCTATTGACGTGCATAACCGCAGAGGAATGCAACAACCGCAGCAACCGCGATATTTGCCTGTTTTCTTTTTTCCTAAGGATTTGCCCTTCTCACTTAATGCCTGTGTGCTGAATATTAAATTAGTAATAAGTTAGTAATGATAACATAATGTGTTTATTATGAGGCTCAGTAGATATGCACTTAACAAGCCTAAACAGACAACGAATGAGAGAGAGATCGACTGAGCATGTGCGATTACCTGCGTCTGTCTTTCAGACCGAGTCAGGTATGTATGTGAAACTAGCTTGTCATGTCCAAGGAAAGTGAAATCTCTGTCTTAACATCGATACTCTGCTGGTCAGCTGAGCCTTTAAAAGTGGCGATTAAAGTTAAAATGATTTCAACTTCGTTTCATTACGTCTCTCTTTGAATAAATAAGCGTTTTTGAAGGTGTAGTTGAATGAACGGTTACTCAAAGATAGTCTCTTGCCTCCATCTTGTGGCGTAAAAATGAAACTGCACTGACTGACAGCTCGCCTAGAACACGCAGGTGAAATACTGACAGAAAGTCTCTTGTCCAGTCAGACTCGAGGGAGCGCGCTAACTGTTGTATATACGAAGATTTCAGATGCAAAGCCTCTAAATATGTCTGACATTTTTCTTCAAAATTTGCATTTCTTTCTTGGCTAGGTTTCTATGTAAGTACTGTTTACTTCACTTCATGTATCAACGCGATTTGGTTTCGGTTTACTTCACTTCATGTATCAACGCGATTTGGTTTCGGTTTATTGATTTCTGAATATGACCTTACATTGTAACAGCCTACACACAATTATATATATATATATATATATATATATGGCGGTAATACCGCATACCGCGCTACTGAGCCACTCAAAATTACCGCAAGGGAAATTCCTTAACCGCGACAGCCCTAATATAAACTCACAATTGCGAGAAATAAGTCAGAATTGTGAGATATAATCTCATAATAGCGAGAAAAAAGTCCGAATTGTGAGATATAAACTCACAATCGCGAGGAAAACAAGTTGCGAACTCGCAATTTGCAAATATAAACTTTTTGTTTGAAAAGTCAGAATTGTTTTTATCTTGCAATTCTGGCTTTATTTCTTGCAATTATGAGTTTATATCACGCAATTTTGAGAAATAGCTGTCTTTTTTTGCCCTCAAAATTGGCATTATATCTTGCAATTGCGAGTTTATATCTCACAACAAAAAAGTCAGAATTGCGTGATACAAACTTGCATTTCTGAGGGGAAAAAATAGTCAGAAATGCGAGATACAAACCTGCATTACTACCTTTCTGGGCCTTAAAAGTGTCAGTTGCATTGCTGTATATGGAGGGTCAGGAAGCTCTTGGATTTGATCAAAAATACCTTAATTTGTGTTTTGAAGATAAACAAAGGTCTTAAGGGTTTGGAACGACACAAGGGTGAAAAATTAATGACAGAATTTTCATTTTTGGGTGAACTATCCCTTTCAATTTACCTTTCTGAAACCTGCAGAAACCCTGTATATTTCTTTGAACACATTTGGAAAATGTATATATGTTTTTGTTTTGTCCATTCAGTCCAAACTAAATTGTTTTGCACCCCATTGACTTCTATTAAATAGATTAAATTGTTAGCGTGCCAAAATTTTTACAGAAATGCTATGGGGCTAAAAAAAAAAAAAAAAGGTAAAACATTACTTAAAATAGCTTTTTTGGTGTTTTTGCATAAAAGCAAAGTCATACCGGTTTTGAACGACATGAGGGTGAGTAATTGCTGACAATTTTCATTTTTTGGTGAACTGTCCTTTTGATTTTGAAGGCAAAATTGTGTCTGTCCCCTTCAGTGAACTGTTAAAGAGCCGTACTGCTCAAAGCCAGCTGTTGGGTGGTGGCCTAAAGCTGTCCTTGAAATGTGACTTCAATGTGTTTATCCGCCCCGTTTCGAGAGTGATGTGTGTGATATTTCCTTTGACAGCTGTCGGAAATCATGATGTAAATATGAATGTGATTTCTGATTTCCCATGAAGCTGCTTGGTGGCATTCCACAGTGTCAGCACAGGAAAGAACGACAAAACAAATGATCTCAGTATCACATTTTTTCAGTTTACTAGGAAAATTGGTATGTGTTTTAGCAAAACAATAGTTGACATTCCCTCTACTGTCCTGCACCATGAAGATAAAAGGACCTTCAACTGAATTGACTTAAAAAGAAAACTAAATCTCATAAATGCTTTGTTTACTTGTGGCATTTACAGGAAGGCCGGAAAAAAAGAAAGGCAGCTTCTCAGCCTGGCTTGTTTGTAAGGTACAAAGGTATGTGAGATAGGAATACGATCAATACCTTCATTAGCGCAAAGCACAAAGGAGGCTGTGGTCTCCGGCCTCTGAACAGCACTTGTGAGTAGACCTTTTACAGCTAGATGAGAGTTTTACAACTTCACCACACATCGTTGGCTGTTACACTGTACTGGATGTAAATGAGTCATTCTGCAAAACGGATGCCATTTGTGTATGTTTATAAAAAATAATTAACTGAGGAATTAAAAAAAAAAGCTGTAGCCAACTCCACATTTTATGTGATAATAGACATTTTCTAAACATCAGTTGTTCATTTATTTATTTATGTTTGTATTTATTTGTGACCCTGGACCACAAAACATCTTAAGTCACATATTTGTAGCAATAGCCAACAATACTTTTTCTTTTATGCCAAAAATAATTAGGATATTAAGTAAAGGTCATGTTCCATGAAGATATTTTGTAAATTTCCTACTGTATCAAAACTTAATTTTTGATTAGTAACACGCATGGCTTAGAACTTCATTTGGACAACTTTAAAGGTGATTTTCTCAATATTTTTTTTTATTATATTTTTTTGCATCCTCAAATTCTAGATTTTTAAATGGTTGTATCTCGGCCAAATAGCATCCTTATTCATGCAGCTTTCAGATGATGTATAAATCTGTCGTCCAGGGGCACATGTATGTATGTATGTATTTATTTATTTATTTATTTATTTGCATCCTATCATACATTAAAATCTATTAATTTTCCATTAGAGAATAGAGAGAAAGAGAGAAGTTAACACTTAATAATGCTTAAACACTTAGTTTGTCTAATAGAATATTTAAAATATTACAAAAAAGTCTTGACCACATACTAAGTTGATTTTCAACTTTCAATTTTGAACATCAACAAAATTCCAGTAATTCCATATTTAAGTGTATTAAATTTGCATAAAATTGTGTAATATAATTCAGAAAATCGTTTGAAATTCATTTTATTTTTTTCCCAATTTCTGTTGTCATTTTTTTTAGACTCTGGTTTAATGGTTTAATTAAACATAAATTAAAAGCATGTCTACTTAATTGAAATCATGAACTTTACACAGTTGAACAGAAAGGCCCTATAAGGCCCTATAAAATACGTTTTTTACAGCCCAATGAAATAGATTTATTTTGACCAAATTCTGTTTTCCATCAATTTTCTGATTCCATTTGAATGGTTTCATTAAATTTTAATAAAAAAAATATTTCTTTCTTTTCTGAAAATTCATTTATTAGTAGTACTAGTACTATCACTACATTTAAGTAATATATTTCTGTCACAATTTCTTCAAGTTAAACCAACTTTTATTTTGACGGGTTGCTGTGAAGACCTAAGTTTCTGTTTGTATACGATATGATATTGAGTTTTTCTCATAAGAAATGGTCAAATGCTCATGAAGTGACTCTTCGTGAGTTCTAGAGACTGTTTATCTGTTCATGTTTTCATATATTGAGGTGGCAGAGGCTGAAAACACTAGTATGCATGTAGTAAACGATACTGCGCATTTGCGCCATTCATTCACACAGAGACACGCAGAACATGCAAGATTCATATTTAAATAGTTTTTCTGTGGCTTAATATTTAGACACAGGTCTAGCATTTTGGTTTAAGTGTACTGACCTACATTTAATTTATTCATCCAAAGTTTGGCAAATTCGGTTACATTCCACTTTTATACAGTAAATTCAAATTTTGTAACTGGATTCCACGAAATCATAGGGCCCTACAAATTTATTTATATGATAGAGTATCTAAAATGACTTTAAAAATGACCTATTTAAGCTATAAAAGGCAGCCTTTTCATAGGAGCCAAATGTCGTCCATCTAGTACTAAAAGTAATGACTGTCTCACAGGGTCAAGATGAACAACCATCATGAATCCACTTAGCAGATAAAGTTTTGGACACTTGGCATATTAATATACTTGATCAAACACAGACATAAGAGTATGAACACACACACACGCATTAAGGAATTTCAACAAAAAATCCATTCTTGAATGTAAAGTTACACTTTTTTCGAGTCTTGACTGTTTTTTTTTTTTCATCCATCAAGCGGATTACTCAGAGCAATTGAAATTCTTTCTGCATTAATATTTTAAGCTAAAGCTTTTGCTGTCTTGTGGGTTTTAAGCATGATGTTTTGAAATATGGCATTGTGCCCATAGTCACAGCCCACTGAGAGACAACAGATGCTTCCTATCTTCCCTTTATTCCCTCAGCTCCTCCACCCTTATTTTCTTGGAGTAATCTTTCCCTCACCATCAGCTCCGTATGGCCCTGTGCCCTTTGGCCCAGTGGACACGCCATGGCATGTTCCACCCACGCCAGTGCAGGATCTTTAGGAAGCCAGCAGTGTCAGATAGTCTGACAACTGTCGGACAAAGAGTCATTTTCTTTTCCTGTTGTGGAAGCGTAATTGGAATTACAGAATGGGCATTGGGGAGATTTCCTGGTGATACTTTTCTTCGAAGTGTCACATGAGAATATCAAGAATGCTTTTGTGCCACATCGTCACAGTTACTTTCAAGGAAGTTTGGCTCATGTGAAATTGATTTATATGGTATTTAATGAAATGAGAAGCATTTACGGTCACGTCTCAATCACACCTCAGCATGGGGCTTCACATGATTGAGGCGTTCCAGGATGAGCAGCATTCTTGGGATCTGACACGGGACAAGTTTTGTTGATGACCCTTTACATTCATAGTTAAAGCATTAGTTCATACAAAAATGAACATTTTTGGATGATTCACCATGTTTTTCTTAACCCAAATGAAAGATGTTCAAGTTGCTTGTTTCTATACAATGAAAGTGAATGACAAAAAAAAAAAAAATGACTACACTCCCAGTCAAAAGTTTTTGAACAGTAAGATTTTTAATGTTGTTTTTAAAGAAGTCTTCTGCTCATCAAGCCGGCATTTATTTGATCCAAAATACAACAAAAAAATAAAAATAAAATAAAATTGTGAAATATTTTCACTATTTAAAATTTTTTTGTGTATTTGAATATATTTAAAACGTAATTTATTCCTGTGATTTCAAAGCTAATTTTTTGCATCATTACTGCAGTCACATGATTCTTCAGAAATTATTTTAAAATTCTGATTTTCTGCTAAAAAAAATTATTATTATTGTGTTGAAAACAGCTGAGTAGAATTTTTTTTTTTTCGAGATTTCTTTGATGAATAAAAAATTCAGAAGAACAGCATTTCTCTGAAATAGACATTTTTTTAACATAAATGTTTTAATCATCACTTTTGATCAATTTAAAGCATCCTTGCTAAATAAAAATATTAATTTTTATAATTTACCCCCCCCCCCCCCAAAAATATATATACTGGCTCCAAGCTTTTAAATGATATAGTGTATAATGTTACAAAAGATTTTTTTATTTCAGATAAATGTTGATCGTTGGATCTTTCTATTCATCAAAGAATCCTGAAAAAGTGTACTCAACTGTTTTGAATATTGATATTAATAAAAATAAATGTTTCTTAAACAGCAAACCAGCATATTAGAATGATTTCTGAAGTATAATGTGACACTGAAGACTGGAGTAATGATGCTAAACATTTTTTAGCTTTGATCACATGAATAAATTAAAAATGTAAAATATATTCAAATTAGGGATGCACCGAAATGAAAATTCTTGGCCGAAACTGAAAACTGAAAAAGAGAAACCAAGGCCGAAAACCGTTTTTGGCTATGACTGTGTACTACTCTTACTAAAATCAAGGCATTGCAATTTCATAAATTAATATTAAAGTTTCAAAAAATAAATCAATTATATTAATTTAAACAATTACTATCAATCAAGCATTATATTACTTAAATAACATAATACATATATTTTACTGCCTTTGTTTAAATTGTTTAATAGTTTAAATTTTTATAACACATTGTCTTGTGGATCCATCAGTTCACATTTACAACTCTACATGTTTCTCCTCCAGCAGGAGGCGCTGTCAGAATGGTAAACAAAGCAGCGCAGCAAATGACTTTGAAACATGCAGCGCTCATATTTTGGATAGCCTGGATAGCCTGTAAATTGATATTTATAAAAATACAGTATATAGAAAAGACATCTTTAAAATATTGCGACGTAACACCAGCGTAAAGCCATTGTTTTTCACTCACTGAAAGCTACATCTGTCTTGATCTCTGCTCTCATCACTGGCTGCACGCACGACTGCAGACACTCCCCCTCTTGAAATTTCGGCATTACAAGTTTTGCAAATCTCTATCCGTGGGTCTTTCTCAGGTATACTGAAATACGTCCACACCGCAGAAGTGTTGCTTGAGACAAGCACATGCAGGCTGCGGTTTCTGTTTGCGTCAACATACTGTTTCGGCCGTGTTGTTTCGGTGATAAAAGTCTTTTGACATTAAAATTTTCGGTGGCCGAATATTCGGTGCATGCCTAACTCAAATAATAAACCGTTATTTTAAATAGTAAAAATGTTTCAATTTTACTGTTTTTGCTGTACTTTGGATCAAATAAATTTAGGCTTGGTGAGCAGAAAAGACTTCAAAAAAACATTAAAAATCTTACTGTTCAAAAACCTTCGTCTGGTAGTGTATATTTAAGTTGTGGCTTCAGAAAGAAAATAAAGTCCACAAATCATATTTTCAGAGAGGTTTATGGTGCTTTTTCATCTCATTAAAATTTTTGTAGTGGGACAACTCATGGAAAAGAGCAGCATGAACATTCTGCTAAATATCTCCTTTTGTGCTCCTCAGAAGAAAGTCATTATTTTAAAAAGAGCATGAGGGTGAGCAAATAGTGACAGGATTTGTATATTTTTGGTTGAAATGTTTGGTTGGTCTCTTTAAGTTAATATTAACTCTAGAGCTCAAGATATTGAGGGGAGTTGTAGGAAATTACTACATTTTTATCTCTCCTGACGCTAAGCATGTTTGCTGGTTTTACTCAACAACCCCACCCGTCAGCCTCACACGGGTTTGTAAACTAACGTAGTGTCGTTTGCCAAGATCTCTCTCTCTCTCTCTCTCTCTCTCTCTCTCTCTCTCTTAATCCAGGTCGTAGCCATCACTGAAATTTGATGTGCTGTTCACTCAGTCAGCAATGCGCGGGCTTCATGCCACACACATGCCCGCACATACACGCTTTTGCTGTCTTGTTTTTCTTTCATTCGAATGCTCACTTATTCGAAGTTTTATATGAAACAGCCTTCTGGCTACTTGGAGGTCGTTGATTCCCCTTTTTAATCTGTTGAAGAAGAACGAGCTGTAGAAAGAAGAAAAAAAGAAACCAAAATAAGAAAACACATGAGCCCTTTTTCTGTTTCTTGGAAGCAGTTTTACCATGAACTAGGGTGTGGGTGTGATAAACTACCTTGATTTCCTAGGCTATGATCTCTCAGTTTTTCCTGGTGAGTCATGCTGCACTTTGAAAATACGGTATTCTTAGCCTGTGCTAAATTGTATATATGTATGTTTCACCCTTTCGACTATATTCAGTGTGTTTCTTTGTATTTGCTCTGAAATGGCTTAAAGTGATTGTTATTTAAACTTCTAAAGCAGTAAAACCAGTAATATAAAATATTATTATATTTTAAAACAGCGGTTTTCTATTTTTATATATTGTTTCGATTTTAAATGGTTTTCATGGGAGTCTTAAATCCCAAGAATCGATTGATCTAGCCTGTTTTCAGTTAATGAATGGAATGTTTTAGCGCACCTCATCTAACAAATCACAATAAGCTTTGTGCTTTGTTACTTTTGCTATGAAACAAAGTCTCAAATTTCAAATTCTGTCCATTTTATTACATTATTCAAACAATAAATAGCGTTTTTACCCCTTTTAATGTGGAATGATAGATTGCTGGTCTCAACATTACCCATAGCAAGTTTGAAGTCTCTACCTCAAACCTAACCAAGGTTTAGTTTTTTCGCTGTTTGTAATAGTTAGAAAAACCTACTTTTTCTAACTCGTCCTAGAAAGTTTGTCTGATTTTCTCCAAATTAGGCTCAGATCATCTTCAGACCATGACGGCAAAAAGTTGTGGAAAGAAAATTGATTAATCGAACTGTTCTCGAATAACGCGTAAACAAATTTGACGAAGAGCTCGCAAAAATGGATGTGAGGCTATATTTCCGCAACAGTTTGGCGTATTAACACTAAACTTGGTGTGTGTTATACAACCATGACCTGAGGCTATCTGCACTGTTTCAGAGCAGATATAAAAATGGTTATTTTTGCTTATAACTTCTGAATGGTTTGGCCAAAAATCACAATACTGGTCTTTTTAAATTCGAGTCGAACATACCCAACTTTCCCATATCAGCCATTTTGGGCATCGGCCATTTTCAGTTTTGTCATAAAATGCTGTATTTTACAAACGCTTTCGCATATCCTTACGAAACTCGGTATGTATGTTCGGCACCACTCTCTCACAATACTCAAAAATGTGGTGGCCAAAAGTCATGTCAAAAAATGCTAAATTTTTTTGCCATAGTCAGCCAAAGTTCCTGTCCGCCATTTTTATTCATGTTGAAAACCTACTTTTTTAAACTCCTCCTAGACTGTTGGTCCAATTTTCACCAAATTTGTTTCAGATCATTTTCAGACCATGCTGACAAATAGTTGTGGATTTTGTGTCGATATGTGAAACTGTTATCGTTTAACACATCAACGAATTTGCTGGAATCATGCCAAACAGTGTCTGAGGCTGTATCTTTGCAAAACTTTGACATTAAACTAAAATGTGTGCCATTGTCACCTCACACTGACCATGCCACATCAATTTGGTAACAGCGCCACCTAGAGTGATAAACCATTCATTAACGTTTATAACGAAGTTTCCAAAAATGCTAATAGTTTTTAATCTCAATAGCCTTTTGTAATGAAACTGGTCTCTAAATATTCTTTGGGTCAAGTGAACAACATGGATGCCAATTATGCCATTGTCAACCAAACTTTTTCTCCGCCAATTTAATTTATGTTGAAAACATACTTTTTCTAACTCCTCCTTGACAGTTGGTCCAATTTTTTTTTTGATCAAAATGGAGTCAGATCATCTTCAGAATATGCTGACAAAAAGTTTTCTTGTTGTTGATAGACAAAACCGTTTTTGTATAGCAATGCAACAAATTTGAGGCATGATGCCAGACTACTTCTGAGGCTGAATCTTTGCTAAGCATTGACATATGGACACCAAACTTTCTGTGTGCTATTTTCACCTCACACAGCACACACCACACACCACATCGATTTGATAACAATGCCACTTATTGGCCAAAAGTGATATCCCATTAAATCATATTACTAGAGGTTGTGAAAAAAATGGCCATGTACTGTACCTGATATATATCCAAAATAATCGATATTGAGTCGAAATCGGAATCGTTACTCTAGTATTCAATGTCACATGGTCCTTCAGAAATCATTCTAATATGCTGATTTGCTGCTGAAGTAACATTATTATCAATGTTGAAAACAGTTGTGCTGCGTAATATTTTTGTGGAAAACTTTTGATTGGTACTGTATAGACAAGTTTTTGTTGTTGTTGTTTTAATTCATTACTATTATGTTTCCATTCAAAATAAAAATATCCTGTCCACTCAACCTCCTCTCCCTCCTGAGGGTTTAAAGTTCCGTTTTTGGCGTCAGTGAAGAGAGCCCTGTGATGCCACAGCAGTTCACAGTTCTGGGAACTCAGTTTCTCTGAATTTCATTTCAGAGAGTTTTGATTACTCAAGCTAAGTGGGATAAAATTTTATTTGCTGTGTTTACTCCAACTTTTCACATGGATAGGAATTACATATACGACTCTAGGGCAGTTGCATGAACAGACTGTCTTTGTCTTACCAATGTCTGAAATCAACCCATTCATAGTGTTCCCTGACACATGGAGGCCAGACCAGCAGTTTTTTGGTGTACGCCGTTCACCTCCCTGAGGATCTTTTGTCAGTGTGCACTGTTTGCGGGAGGCGTTGGCCATCCTCCAACCTAAAAAAATGGCTTAACTGGTTAATAAAGTTCTGATGGAACATTCTCCTCATGGACTCTTGAACAGGGCTTAATTAAATGTCATGGGAAAAATAAGGATTGACAGCTTGTTTTCCTACTGTAAAACAGTTGCTTTGGTGTCCAAATTTCTGTGCCTTAGAATTAAAACAATATTGGTTTGTTGGGTGTCACATAATCAAATTAACTTGTGTACATATAAACAACACAAAAAAAAAACGTGTTTTTAAAAACAACAAAGATTCTTGGGAAGCAGCCAGGGTCATTTTGTATAGATTATGAAATTTGTGTCTGACCTTCTGAAAAACTTTCAGGCACGCAAGCCAGTCGCACAAGCATGAAGCTCATTGGTCTTTGAAGTTTAAAGTCCACCACAAAACGCCCTTCGCAGATGCTCTTCTAGTGTTGGCACTTGTAATACTAATGACTGTATCACATTATGCCTGCTTACAGTTCTCTCTTTTGTCTTTGTTGCAGGCTCTGTGTTGGATGTAATAAAGCACATCATTTCAAAGGGGGAACACAAAAACGGTGTACTGGATGAACCCAGTATAGCTACTGTGCTGAAAGAGGTCCTTCAGGGTCTTGAGTACCTTCACAAAAATGGACAGATCCACAGGTAATGCACTTTTGAAAAAGTTTTGTTTCCTTTTTAACAGTGACCACGTCTTTGAAACTCCACCAATGACAAAAAGAAACTCATTTAGATTAATGTTATCAGTGCAGAATCATTCAGTCCAATTTGTGAACCAAATCAACTTATTCCTTGAAAAGAACTCGCTTGAAAGAACGATTCATTTACAAATCAGACCAGTCTGGCAGAGTTGTGGTACTTGGAGTCTTACTCAGACTCAGACTGTAATTATGAATGAACTTGGACTTGGACGCACTTGTGTAAACTTGGAAAAATACATTTAAATTTAAAATACAAAGACATCTCCCATTCAAACTCAATTGGTTAAAGGGATAGTTCACCCAAAAATGAAAATTACTCTATGATTTACTCATCCTCAAACCATCCTAGGTGTATATGACTTTTTTTTTCTCGGGCGTATACATTCAGAGTTATTTAAAAAATGTCCTGGCTCTTCCAAGCTTTATAAAGGCAAGGCAGTGAATGGGTGTTGAGATTTGTCCAGTAAAGTGAATCCATACATCATAAAAGTACTCCACACTGCTCCAGGGGGTTAATAAAGGCCTTCTGAAGTCAATCACTGTGTTTGTGTAAGAAAAATATCCAAATTTAAAACTTCATAAACCGTAATCTCTACCTTTCACTAACTGTTATACTCGTGTGCATGATAACATAGGACGCAGGCTTAGCATAAGCTCTGGTGGGAACTTACAAATGTGAAAAGAGAAAAATAAAACCCTAGTCACAAATTTAAAGTGCAAAACGAGGAGTTGTAAAGATAAATGTCGGAGGATTTTGATATAAGCCAAGAGGAGATTGGTGTTCCTTGCTGTTGACAAAAATTGGTTTTATGTGAGTAGGGTATTGTTTGAATGTTATCGATTCTGAATCTGCTTATCGTTTCCGATAACATAGTCAATAAAAAATTAAGTTAAACATTTTTATTCTTTGTTTTTACAAAGCTTTCTGTTGCAGCTAAATAACATGAGCAAAAATCAGTAGCCTGCAGAACACTTTGGCCTAAAAGGAACTTAAGAGAACCTAAGAGGAGCCTGTGGTTTAAAAAAAAAAAAAAACCACAGCAAAAACAACTAGACTAATAAATGTCAAACATTAAGTTGTTAAAGTCAGTCAACAGTCAGTAATAAAACAGGAACAAGCAAATAAATTAGCAATAGCAGAACAAATTGCAGAAGTTAACATCAAAAGTTTAAAAAGACTGCATAGTTTTCTTACCATAAATAAAATCTAGATGAATCCTCATTGAAGTTCTGAAAGATATTCAGTCAAGATCAGTGGATTATTTTTTTGTTCTTGGATTAACATTAAAAGGGTCCTATTATGCTTTTTCACTTTTTGAATTTTGTGGTGTACATGTTTGTGCATAAAACAGATAAAGAAAAAGTCCACTCCAAAGGTGTGTATATATATATATATATATATATATATATATATATATATATATATAATATAATATAATTTTTTATTTTTTATTTATTTATTTATTTATTTATTTATTTTTAAATCCCTTTTCAAGAACTACAACAAACGGCTTGTTTGGAATACACAGCATTGTTTTGAATGGTTCGAATGGTTAGGGGGTGGTAGGGACGAAGTGGGGGATTAACTTTAGCGTGCAGCACGGAGAGCCGCTTCTGGGACATTTCAACGAGCCGTTGAACACAGGCATTGAATATAGTGGCCGCGCTCTGCTCCAGTGGTCATGTCGGAGCGTATGCCGCAGACGTGTGCAGTATAGGGGGGTCGAAACACATGCGGACGCGCGGCTGGTAAAAACACAAGCGTTGATTAGAGTGGCGATCAGCTCCGATGGCCGAGTCAGAGCTGGACGCACCACAGATGTGTGCAGTGTATCGTAAGAGATTTATTCATCATACAGTGTAGATAGCTTCACTTATAACACAAGTGTTTTTTGTTTGTTTTTTTTAAATGCATAAACTTGCACTAGAATAGGCTAGGCTAATCAGTGATAGGGGTGCAACGGATCGCAGATGATCCGTGATCCGTACGGACCGGACCCCACGGTTCGGTACGCATGTGGTTCGCGGATTAACTGTTAAATTGAACCTTCATAGAGTAAAAGTGTATAATTTGCATATGTTTTGTCTTGCCAATTTAACCATTCAAACTACTTAAACTGCTGCAGCAAAAGAGAACACGCGCGCTGTTTCTTTCTTCTTCTTTTTTTTTTCCCCCGTTGCCGCACATACCTGAAGCGAGCACGCGCACAGAGAGAGAGAGACAGAGAGAGACGCGCGATTCAAACTGCGTGATTCACAGATTGATTCCTCTTTAAAACTTCTCTTAACATACATACAAAGTTATGTTTAATACCCGTTTTGGTATTCTGGTAAACACAGTCGGTTATGTCTTTAGTAAACCGAAACAGCTGAGAAAGATGCGTGCCAGTATTAGAGACGTGCATTAGGCCTTAAAGAGACAGCGTCCTATTTATACCTGCAGTGAGAAGCACTAGTTATTTTACAATTAAATATTACATTTCTGCACCTGAATACTAGTGTTATTGATTTTATTAGTACCTTTATGTTGTATTCATCTACACTTGTCATTTTTGTAATTTACTTTATTAGTTCAGCTAGTAGTTTTTGCTGTGGATTAGAAGTACTTAAAGTTAGCATTCAGTAATTATTAAAAAAAAATTGTTTTTTGCTGATCCGAAAAATGATCCGATCCGTGACTCCAAATACGTGATATGATCCGAACCGTGAGTTTTGTGATCCGTTGCACCACTAATCAGTGATGATGTTGATGCTGATAATGTTAATGTTCATTGCTCGTTTTCTGTAGCTGCTTCCTGAATAACTAAGGAAATGTAAGCATTATAATTAGTAACTTACAATGTTTTAATTCAATTATTGTCATGTTAAATACAAATTAAAGGGATAGTTCATCCAAAAATGAAAATTTGATGAGGGCATCCAAGATGTAAATTACTTCAGTAAATGTTTCTTCAGCAGAACACAAATGAAGATTTTTAACTCAAACCGTTGCAGTCTGTCAGTGGTTTACTGGCAGTGGATGGACACCAAACCTTTGAAAGTTAAAAAAAAAAAATTACACACTGCGGCTCGTGACGATACATTGATGTCCTAAGACACGAAACAATTGAAACTGAACAGTATTTAAATCTTTTACCTTTGATATATAGCCATGTCTAACTACTGTCCCGAGCGCGTGCTCCTCGTCCGGCTCGTTACATGTGTACACGCTCTGGCGTAGTATATGCAAACACCGGAAGCGATCTGTCGCGTGTATACGACACCGATTGTTTACACAGTGCACAGAGATTGTGGGTATAGCGGCTATTCAAAACGGTATTTACTTGCGCTTATCCTGATTGTTCAAACCGATTTAAAGATAAAAGATTATGTTTGCTTGCGCAAACTCATTCGGGACTGTTGACTTTTCACCGATTTCCCCTTACGGCGTTTACGTATACTACGCCAGAGCGCGTACACGTGTAACGCACTGGATGCTGAGCTGAGTTGGACATTGCTGTGTATCAAAGGAAAAAAAATGATATAAATACTGTTCAGTTTCTCGCAAAAAAACGATCGTTTCGTGTCTTAGGACATCAATGTATCGTCACGAGCCGCAGGGTGTAATTTGGATTTGTCTGTGCATGATTTTTATTTTTTTTTTTACTTTCAAAGGTTTGGTGCCCATCCACTGCCATTAAATCACTAACAGACTGCAACGGTTTGAGTTAAAAATCTTTGTTTGTTTTCTACTGAAGAAACCTACATCTTGGATGCCCTGGGGCTAAGCAGATAAACATCAAATTTTCATTTTTGGGTGAACTATCCCTTTAAGTCATATTATAAACATTTGGCTGCTTTTAGCCTTATGCTGGAGCTGGTTTCGGGCAATGAAACGAAGCATGTAAATAAATCAATAAATAATATCATGTATCGGCGATCTGGCAGGCTGACGATAGGACCCAACACTACTGTAGGGTCAACTATACCTTAATATATCCTTAACTATAAGGTAGCAGACGAAACTTCCTGCTTTAGATGCCGTCTTAGCTGTTCGCCAATCACAACGCACTGGGACAGCTAACCAATCACAACACATTTGGTTTTTCAGAAGGCGGGCCTTCATCAACCCCGGAACTAATCGAGCCATTTGTGGCAGGCTGGGGAGAAAGGTATTGCAATTTATGTGAAAAATAATGCGTTTTTCGAGCCACCAAGCATGAGAGCATGTTCTAGTACACCCCCAAAACAAAATAAAGACTTTGAAAAAGAGCACAATAGGACCTCTTTAATGACAGGCTGCACATGTTTATTAGACTGCTGTCTTTTTAACAATAAACACACACTGATCTAAAAATACTGTTACACATGCGTTTTCTTTCTCAGCTGTTTACTTTCACTTAAGACAAAAAACGTCTGTATTTATGATGATATACTGATGTAATATTGTGCACATTGGGCGGTAAATGTAAAAGAAAAGCCAGATCAGGGCCTGAAAACCCTTTTATGCAGTGAAAATGCACAGAAAGGTTCGAGAACGGACACAGGCTGGGAACCCGCACTAGGACCGCTGTTCACTGTGCTTGCGCTTTAGGTGTGTGCACTGCATGCAAACAGTGGGCAGGTTCTTTAACTTTTCTGCACTTAAATCATTTGATTTTAAACTTTAAAATGCAAATGCGGGAAATGTGAAATGCACGTGTCTTATTGAATGCTCAGTTCTTGAAATTTGGAACTGTTTCTCGATACCCAGGCATATTCTCAGGAAGCTAGAGATTGCAGCTTATAAGGTTTTAGAAATGGATATTTTTTACACAAATACATCGATTTGCTTCAGAAGGCCTTTATTAACCCCTGAAGCCATGTAAAGCACTTTTATGATGGATTTATGCACTTTATTGGAATTCAAAATCTCAACACCCATTCACTGCCATTATTAAGCTTGGAAGAGCCAGGACATTTTTTAAAATCATTCTGATTGTATTTGTCTGAAAGAAGAAAGTTTTATAAACCTAGGATGGCTTGAGGGTGAGTAAATCATGGGGTAATTTTCATTTTTGGGTGAACTGTCCCTTTAAGGCTTTGGACTCGAATTGATCTGAGCAGGTTCTTCTTGGTTTCGGTCACAGCTCACTGGAAGGTTATCATGGAATAATAGCTTGAATTTTGATTCAGAAGACTGAATATAATCAAAACTTAATATATGAACTGTTTTCATTATAGTTTAATGGTGCTGTGCAGACTTTTGTTGCATTTTAAAGATCTGTGTGGAAATTGGGAAAACAAACCTTTAGTGTACTGCAGTTAAACAAACAGCATGCAGGTTTGAAATGACATTAGAGTGCGTAAATAATGATGCAGTTTCATTTCTTTAGATGTTAAATGAACTATCCCTTTAGGACTGGACTGATTTCAACACAAAGGAGGTTTGTAGGATGCCTGTGGACCGAGACTCCATTTTAAATCAGCTTAATCTCAGTCGACGAATGATAGAGTTAATGAATTATGTTTTAGAATCAACATCAGCTTGAGTTTCCAATGGAAATCCATGGAAAAACTGAGTGAGCCGTCCAGTCTAATTCGTACCCTTCGGTCTTTTATCATTAAATCTTTAAATTATACAAATCTCGGTTGATGTAGGCCGAGCGTATACGAGCGATTCGTTGGCAGTCTTTTAGTAAGCTCATCAAAGATTCCTTTGCTAGTTTATCGGAGACATTCATCTTCCGACGTCAATACTGTCTTTGCGGTGATGACTCACTGATGGTTAATTTAAATCATCTGTCAGTTTCTCTCTCTCTATCTCTCCCTTTTTATATTAATTGCTTTCTTCTCATATCCCTTGTTCCCTCTACACACGCATGGGCCTGTTAAAGCAGACAGTGTAAATAATTCACAGGCTTTTAGTCTGGTTAAGTACCCATGACTTGCAAGCTTGACTCTGAATCTCAATGAAGGCGACCTTGTCTTTTTGCTCTCTGCTGCGCCGCCAGTGCGACTGGAGGTAATTCTGGAATTACTACAAGCTTTTGAGTGTTTTTTTTTTTTTTAGATGTCTCACAAAAATATACAAGCAAATTTAGTTTATTATTTTCAGACCGTTTTTGGATGAAGGACTGAGTTTTATCATGAAGCCAGATTTTTTTTGTCCCATGTTGACGTTTAGATGTTAAATTGAAGTTAGATGGGGCATAGACTTGTAGTCTATCTACAGACTATCATGAATATGTATATATACATAGGCTTAATTTACAGGTGTCCCCGCCACTTTTTGGTTAATTTACAGGTGTCCCCGCCACTTTTTGGTTAAAGTTTTTTGCTGAATGTTCGCTGGGATATTATTAGTGACAGACATAATTTTTTTCCTATATATTGTTACAATAAAATATTAAATATTTATTCAACATTTTATGTTATAGCAATTTCACACACTGTATAATATAATTTTTTTTATATGTTGTAATACAATATTACATATTTATTCAACATTGTTTTCTTCACATTCTATATAATATTTTAATATTTTTTATATATAATTTGTTAAAATAGATCATTTTCATATCTCTGTGTGTGTGTGTGTGTGTGTGTGTGTGTGTGTGTGTGTGTGTATATTTATATATATATATATATATATATATATATATATATATATATATATATATATGTATACAGTATGTATGTATGTATATATGTGTGTGTGTGTGTGTGTGTGTGTGTGTGTGTGTGTGTGTGTATGTGTATATATATATATATATATATAACTGCACGTAATTGCATGCGCCACTGGCAATAAAGGGATCAGCTAGGAATCGGCAAGAGGTGAAATTGACCGGCCGATCATGCGAAAATCGACCGATTCCGATCACTAGCCGATCAATCGGTGCATCTCTAATTTTTATACATATTATGTTGTTATAATACAATATTAAATATTTTTTATATGTAGCTAGATAGATAATTCAAGTTAAAAACTTGCTGTACATTATCATATAACTAATAAACATGAACTAAAAGTCTCAAGAGTCCTCATGTGTGAGGCCTGTAATCTGAATCAGGGAGTCATTCGTTACTCTCCACATCGCTCCAGGATGCAATTAGACCCTGTGCCTAAAGACTGGCATGAGGTCAGTTGTCGAAAGGGAGCGAAGCAGCAAAATTCTTCATCATCCTCACTGTCCCGTGAAGTCCAGCAGATGGGCGTAAAAATCATCGCCCATCTACTTTCTTCTCATTGAGTCTTGTAAAGCTCTGAGCTTGTCTCTGCTCTGGTGTGATTGGACTCCAATAGACTCTTTGGGTCTGTCCTCACACTGAGACTCTCTTTGTTATGAGTGTCAGCTGGGGAAACCAGAACACGTTGTCATGGCTCCCACAGAGGGTGACATCATTGCTCGGGCTGTAAGTGATCTGTATTGCTCAGATCTCAGGAAACCGTTCCGCTTTTGTTCTGACATTCTCCGGATTGCCTAGTACCAGTTTTATATGGTGGTGATGCAGTTGCATTCTGGAAAGTTTTTGAATACCTGATCCCTGGAGTATAATTATCAGTGTCTAGTTAGTCTAACTTGGAGACTTGTCTGTTTTGTGGGTGTTTCTTCAACTATGGGCACTTTTAACTGTTGATTTGAAACTTTTTTTTTTTTAAATAAATAAATAGAAAAAAAAATATATATATATATTTTATATTTACATTTATATTTATTTATTTATAAAAAATAATAGGTAGATCAACTCGCATGAAGTTGTTTTTTGAACTAGTATGTACACTTTTGACTTGACTTGAAGAAAAAAAATGTATACATGTACATGTGCGTGTGTGTGTTTTTTTTTTTTTTTTTTTTTTTCTATTTTAATATACATTAAAATCTATTTCATTTCTGTAATCAAAGCCAAGTTTTCAGCATCATTACTCCGGTCTTTAGTGTCACATGATCCTTCAGAAATCATTCTAATATGCTGATTTATTATCAGTTCTGGAAACTGTTGAAACAGTTGTGCTGCTTAATATTTTTTTTAACCTGTGATACTTTTTTCAGGATTCTTTGATAAATAAAAAGTTAAAAAAGGACAACATTTATTTAAAATAGATTTTTTTCTAACAATATACACTACCGCTCAAAAGTTTTGGGTCGATAATTTGTAATTCTTTCTTTTTTTGAAAGAAATAAATACTTTTATTCAACTCACATGATTTTTTTAAACTACTTTTGACTGTCTGTAAAAAAATCATTTTAATATTTTTTTTTAAAATATTTAAGTATTATTAAGTATTATTCTTTTTATTATTATTATAAGTATAAAATTAATATAATATAATTTAAGTATTATTTTTTAACAATTTATTTGTTGTTGTTATTATTATTATTATTATTGTGTAATAGTTTTCTTTCTTTAAATAATTTCACAATTGTTAAGTGTGATGGAAGAAGTGTCATTAATATAAAATATTTTCCACACAATAAATATTTAAATGGTATATTTTATCCTAGTTTCCTAGAAACATTTCTTAAATTATTTTTATTATCAATATTTAAAGCAGTAGAGTACAATTTTATCCAAAGATCAGCATTTATCTAAAATAAAAAGCTTTTCTTACTTTATATACTATACTATTGAAAATATTGATATTTTTTTATATTTTGGGAAATAAATTATAGAAATAAGACTTTTATTTAGCAAGGATGCTTTTTTTAATTTCTTCTCAACGTTCTATTCATCAAAGAAACCTGAAAAAAATATACTCAACTCTTTTCAACAACAACAACAACAATAATAATAATAATAATAATAATAATAATAAATGTTTTTTTTTAAAGGACATCAGAATATTAGAATGATTTCTGAAGGATCATGTGACTGGAGTAATGATGCTAAAAATTCAGCTTTGAAAACAAATAAATTACATTTTAAAATATATTCAAATTGAAAACAGTTATTTCAAATAGTAAAAATATGTCATAATTTGGCTGTTTTTGCTTTACTTTCGATCAAATAAATGCAGGCTTTGTGAGTAGAAGAGACGTATGTGTGTATAAAGTATTGTGTCATTCACACACAGATCGATCCCATGTGCAACCCTCTGCATCTTGTTCTTGAATATTTATATCTCGTTTTCCAAATCTGACGTGTTCTCTCCTCTCATTGCCCTGTCTAAGAAATATGCAAGCGATTATTAGTCATGTTCACGGACAGCAGGAGTGTTACCAACCACTCTAATCGTCTCCAAACATCTGTTACACTTCAGGAACACCTCCAAATGCGCTTGAGTTTGGAGTGGACATGTGTTAGTGTGTTTTGATTTGCCCAGCAGGAGTGAACAACTGGGGCCTCTCAGAGAGAGTGTGTGTGTGTGTGTGTGTGTGTGTGTGTGTGTGTGTGTGTGTGTGTGTGTGTGTGTGTGTGTGTGTGTGTGTGTGTGTGTGTGTGTGTGTGTGGGCTTGCACTGCAGAAAGGTTGCAATTATGGTTTTGCACCCCTGAAGCGCATAATTGGATATCGTCATGGCAAGAGAATGTGACTGTTATGATAACACAAACAAAGTCGTCTCATTATGTTCAAAAGTTAATTTACTTTACTGTCTCTCAGCGGCTTTTGTTTCATTCATATCTCTGCTGCCCCCAGCTGGACTGTAAAATATAATGCAAGAAATAGGAATTACACTTACAATAATAAAGGCTCTTGATGCAGGATTTGTCTTGTAATTAGTAATTAATAATGCAAATAATACATTAATGTGAGCTAACTTTAATCATGTTATTATATTCTTATAGGTTCTTATAGGTTCCAGTGGCATCTTTAGTCTTTAAAATAATTTCACACAACGGTTCTGAAAATTCAGTGTTTAATACAGAACAACATTCAACGTTTCTGGTTAATTTTTAATATTCTTTATTACAATTGAAAATAATAAAATTTTAGTGCACTGTAAAGACTCTGTTCTTTTGGTCATTTGGGTTACATTGTTAGTACAGACGGCAATCTGTGTGATCCACATCTGTATTCCTGCACAGCTGTTCGTGTGTCTAAAGACAGACTCCCTGTGTTTGTCCGCAGGGATCTCAAAGCTGGAAACATCCTGCTGGGAGAGGATGGATCAGTGCAAATCGCAGGTACCAACTTTCTATTTAACTGCACTTACTTTCTTTTTAACAGTAAAATATGCTCATTATAGTTCACATTATGCAAAAAGCACAACCATACAGCTTTTTTCTTTTGCATTCCGTTCTTTAATTAATGTTTTTGAAAGAAATCTCTTATGTTCACCAAGACTACATTTATTGGATTAAAAATACAGTTCAGACTGTAAATAATATTGCAATTTAAAATAACTGTTTTCTGCTTTAATATATTTTAAAATGTAATTTATTCCTGTGATGACAAAGCTGAGGTTTCAGCATCTTTAGTGTCACATGATCCTTCATAAATCATTCTACACTGCAAAAAAAAAAAAAAAGAAAGGAAAGAAAGTTCGTGTTGCTGCTGCCTTAAAATGTTAAGTTTACTCAGCTCAAATATCCACGTTTTCATGTAGTACAACTTAACATTTCATGTTGACTAAACTTAAAATTTTAACATGGCACTTACTTTAAGTAAAAAATTTTTTTTTTTTTTTTTTTTTTTTTTTTACAGTGTAATATGCCAATTTGGTTCTCAAGAAACATTTTTTATTATCATTGTTTAAAAACAGCTTAATTGCAAAATATTTTTGTGGAAAGCATGATGTTTTCATGTTTCCTTTATGAATAGGAAGCTCAAAAGAACTGCATTTATTTAAAATAAAAAACTTTTTTAACATTATAAATGTCTTTGCTGTCACTTTAAATCAATTGAATGCATCCTTACTAAATAAAAAGTATTAATTTCCTTATATATGTAATAAAAACATACTGACATCAGACTTTTGAACGGTGGCTTACACAACTAAATACTTAAATGTAAAATTTTCATGTTAAATTTTTCTTTCTTTCTTTTATTTATGTATTGTTTACAGATTACAGTTGTTATTATAACATACTTTTCTCTTAGTCTAAGTCTATTATGCTCACCAAGACTGCATTTATTTTATTCAAAATACAGTACAAACTGTGAATAATATTACAATGTAAAATAACTGTTTTCTGTTTTAATATATTTTAAAATGCCATTTATTCCTGTGATGGCAAAGCTGAGGTTTCAGCATCAATACTTCTGTTTTTACTGTCACATGATCCTTCATAAATCTTTCTGCACTGTAAAAAAAAATGAAAAAGGAAGTTGTTCCTTAAAAGTAAGCTGCTGCCTTAAAATTTTAAGTTTACTCAACTCAAATATCCACATTTTCACAGTACAACTTAACATTTCATGTTGACTAAACTTAAATTTTTTGTCACATTATAAATGTCTCTGCTGTCAGTTTGAATCAATTGAATGCCTCCTTACTAAATAAAGTATACCTTTCTTTATATATGTAATATAAACATACTGACCTCAGACTTTTGAACGGTGGCTTATACAACTAAATACTTTAATGTAACAGTTTTATGTTTATATTTAAATTTGTGTTTCTTTTATTTATTTATTTATTGTTTACAGATTACAGTTTCCTTATTGTTATTATAACATACTTTTCTCTTCTAAGTCTCTTCTGCTCAGCAAGCCTCTATTTGTTTGATCCAAAGTACAGCAAAAACAGTACAATTTTGAAATATTTTTACTATTCAAAATAACTGTTTTCTATTTAAATATATTTAAAAATGTAATTTATTCCTATGATTTCAAAACTCATTTTTTTTAGCATTATTACTCCAGTCACATGATCCTTCAGAAATCATTCTAATATTCTGATTTGTTGCTCAAAAAAACATTATCATTATATAAATTATTATATATGTTAAAAACAGCAGTAGAATTTGTTTCAGGTTTCTTTGATGACCAGAAAGTATTTATTTAACATTTTGATGAGTGTTTTTTTTTTTTAATCTTTAGATTTCGGCGTAAGTGCCTTCTTAGCCACCGGTGGTGACATGACGCGAAATAAAGTGCGAAAGACGTTTGTGGGAACGCCATGTTGGATGGCTCCAGAAGTCATGGAGCAGGTATGAATTTCCTCCCAACAACCACTTCTCATTTAAAGCCATGCAAGCCAATGAACAACATGCACAAAAGTCCAGTGAAGATGATGGAGTAGGGTCCAAAGGTCCTGAGATCACATGATATTAAATTGGAAAAATGCTAAATAGAAGCATTTTCTCTAATAGCCTCAAACCTCACTGTATATGGACTGAATTACATGGACAATTAAAGCTCTTATTTTGTCCTTTAAAAAGTCTAAAGATTTCAATGTGGTGTAAAATTACCGGTAACTGCTGGCATATGGATGGATCTCTCGTGTTAAACAAATCTGTGACTGTTTGTGTGCAGGTGAAAGGTTACGACTTCAAAGCAGACATCTGGAGTTTTGGGATCACAGCCATCGAGCTGGCCACAGGCGCCGCTCCTTACCACAAATACCCTCCTATGAAGGTGAGGAAAGAGCAGGAGATACAGTCCCATACGAGCTCTAATGAAGCTCACAGCTGTTTTAAGACAGTCATGCATCACTCTAATGAGAAACATGCTGTTTTTATTGCATGTGGGCTGTGTTTGTGTTTGCAGGTGTTGATGTTGACCCTGCAAAATGATCCGCCTTGCCTTGAGACTGGAATCACAGATAAGGAGGTAGTAAAGAAATATGGGAAATCCTTGAGGAAGATGATCTCGTTGTGTTTGCAGAAGGACCCAGAGAAAAGGTGCTGAGCAGAGCCAGTATAATTTTATTAAGTCGTGTGAGATTATATGTTTATGTTCAAAAGTTTGGGGTTGGTAAGATTTAAAAAACAAAGTTGTCTATTATGTTCATCGAGATGGCATTTGTTTGATCAAAAATACAGTAAAACTGTTTTGAAATATTATTACAATTTTAAATAAATATATTATTTCTGTGATTTTTCACCATAATTTCTAGTTTCAGGGTCACATTATCCTTTAGAAATCATTCTCATATGCTGATTTGTTGCTCAAGAAACATTTCTTATTATTACCAATATTGAAAACTTTTTTGTTCTGGATTCTTTGATAAAGAGGATTTTCAAAAGAATGGTTTTTATTTGTAAAAGAAAGATTTTGTAACATTATAAATGTCTTTACTGTCACTTTTGATCAATTCAAAGAATCCTTGTAAAAAAGTATATTGTTTTAGGGGGGAAAAAAACTGACCCCAAACTTTTGAACAGTAGTGTATGTTTTATATGTTGAGTATTATTTAGCTGGTCATTTGATCTAAAACAGACCTGCTCAGTATTAAGTATGTTGAGTTTGAATGAGATTTTGTTTTCAATGACTGTGAATGCTGATATTGCCTGATAAGACTGTAAGTTAAAAACAAATGTATTTCAATAGTGTTTGCTTTTTAGGCCAACATCATCAGAACTCTTAAAACATAAATTCTTCCAGAAAGCCAAGGTAAGAATCTTACTTCCAGAATTAATTTTATTGTTCCATGTAATTGTCATCATTTATTCGCCCTCATGTTTTCGCAAATTTGTATGACTGCATTTATTCTGTGTAACATATACGTTTTTTTATATATTCAACAATTCATACTCCAAACAGGACACAAATACATTTTAAATTATACTTTTTATGGTTCCTATTATCTTATTCTTGACATTGTTAGAGTTGTGTAATGATTCTTCAAAGTCTCTATTTTGTACACTGCCAGTCAAAAGTTTTTGAACAGTAAGATTTTTAATGTTTTTTAAAGTATTCTCTTTTGCTCACAAAGCTTAGTTATATTCTTAGTTATTTATTACCTGAAATAAAAAGCTTTTGTAACATTATAGACTATATCATTCAAAAGCTTCAGTATGATTTATAATTTTATAGTATATATATTTTTTTATCATTTTGTATAATTTTTAGTATAGATATTCTAGAAATGAATACTTTTATTTAGCAAGATGCTTTAAATTGATCAAAAGCATCCCTCTTCAACTGGCTGATAAACTCTTTGCCAAATGGAGTTCCCTGTCTGCAGTTTGAATCAGTGCCCAGTAGGGGGCTGGAGTTGAGTCTGAGTGTCAGCCCATGTTGTGATTCCACCATAATTGTGGTTATTACTATAATTTAGTAAAATATTAATCTTTCTGTTCCATTTTGTTTGGCAGAATAATGAATTTCTGCAGGAGAAATTATTACATAGAGCACCTACAATTACAGAGAGAGCGAGAAAGGTGAGGAACATGTTGCATAATGTTTTATTAGGTATTATTTCTGCTGTTTTACGATGTGGTAATTTTTATTGTATGAGATGTTTATATAATATTATTGGTAATACTTTACAATAAGGTTCATTAGTTAACAACTAAGAATGAACAATACTTCTACAGCACTTTTTTTCAATTTTAGCTAATGTTAATTTCAGCATTTACTAATGCATTATTAAAATCACAAGTTGTGTTTATTAACATTAGTTAATGTACTGTGAACTTACATGAACAAACAATGAACAACTGTATTTATTAACTAACATTAACAAAGATTAATAAATAGTGTAACAAATGTGTTCATTGTTCTTTCCTGTTAGTTAATACATTAACTATTGTTAGCTAATTTATTATATTATTAAATGATTCTCATATTTACATGCTTTATTTATATTTAGCCGGTTTTTATGTATATGCAAAGCACTACAAATTAAAATACTTTCTCTGGTATGCTGTTAAAAAAAATCAAAATTGTAAATAAAACAAATTTTTGGAGTATGTTTTTGAAGAAAATAGTATTTTAGTCTATCTACTTCCAGTTTTTCTAACTACATTCAGTGTGTTATAATTATTTGTGAAATTTGCTATCAATTTCTGAAAATTGTGCAAAGTACACCCTACATTCAATCTTAATATCTTACTAGATAAATAAATACAGTTTTGCAGAATCTGCAAAAGGTCAATTATTTTATCAAAATAAGAGGGATCATACAAAAGGCATATCATTTTTTTATTTAGTACTGATCTGAATAAGATATTTCACATAAAATATGTTTACATATAGTCCACAAGACAAAATAATAGCTGAATTTATATTTTTAAAAAAATTCAAAAACAAAATGCATTAAGAGCCGTGGGGTGAAAACTTTTTGAATTTAAAGATCAGGGTAAATTTGACTTATTTTGTCTTCTGGAAAGGGCAGTACTAAATGAAAAAAAAAAAAATTATATTTAGGCAAAATAAGAAAAATTTACAAATTTTCATTCTGTTCAAAAGTTTTCACCCCCTGGCTCTTAATGCATCATTTTCCTTCTGAAGCCTAAGTGAGTGTTTGAACCTTCTGTAATAGTTGCATGTGAGTCCCTCAGCTGTCCTCAGTGTGAAAAGATGGATCTCAAAATCATACAGTCATTGCTGGAAAGGGTTCAAATACACAAAAATGCTGAAAAAAATCTAAGAATTTGTGGGACCTGAAGAATTTTTCTGAAAAACAGCAGACAGTTTAACTGTTCAGGACAAACAAGGGACTCATGATCAACTATCAACTATCTGTGTTTCTATATTATTATTATCTATATCTGTGTTTTTATTGTGTTTATAGTGTTGTACAGCACTTTGGTACACGCTGTGTTTTTTAAGGTGCTTAACAAATAAATTTTGATTTGATTTGATTTTTTTGATCACTAAATAAATTGTATTAATAATAATAATAATAATAAACTGTATTAAAAATCAAGTGTATGTAAACTTTTGAACAGGGTCATTTTAATAAGTTCAACGATTATTTTCTCTTGTGGACTATATGTAAACGTCTTTTATGTGAAATATCTTATTCAGGTCAGTGCTAAATAAAAAAATCACATGCATTCTGTACGGTCCCTCTTATTTTGGTAAAATAATTAACATGTAGGAGATTCTGCAAGGTGTATGTAAACTTTTGACCTCAACTTTAGATGAAAAATGTAATAATGGCAATAATAAAAATAATAATAATCAGAATTAGTTAAAAATTGTAACTTTTGTGTTTGTGTGTAGGTTCGGCGAGTTCCTGGCTCCAGTGGGAGACTCCATAAAACAGAAGATGGAGAATGGGAATGGAGCGATGATGAACTGGATGAGGAGAGCGAAGAGGGCAAAGCTGCTGTTGCTGCCTTACGGGTAACACACACTTAACACACACAAGCAGAATTTCAGATCCTACTGAACACGTCATTTTGAGAGTTCGAGCACTGGTTGTTTGCACTTTTTGTTTGTGTGTGGTGTTTGTAATGCTGTTGGCTGTTGCACCTCTCATCCTTGGGCTCTGTTTTGTGTTTGCCGCTAAAGGAGCAGCAGTCCAAGTCGACAAGGCGACAAGTCCGTTTCTCTCATCCTCTTGAGCTGCCCCCACCCAGGGTTGTTCAGTTTTCCCACTGATACAGATGGCTCACCTTAACAAGGAAGCACACTCAGTCAGACACAACATTAGGACATGCAGAAACTGGAAGTGCTAGATAATGAGGAGAGAAAATTTGTTTAGCGAGTCTAATATATCTGCTAATATGAGTTATCTAGCTTTAAAGACCTAAAACAGTAAAGTTACTAGAGTTCAGGTTGGATTAAGGATAAACATTGAACCTTCACCCGTCCGTGATAATCTGTTTCTCTGCATGTCTATGCAAGAAATAATCATGTACAGTATAAAATCATTTAGATTGCTTATTGCGATAACTTCTGCACAATATCTCTGCTTATTATGAACCTATAGCTCACATGTGCTACAAAATTACCTACTTACCTGGCTCTTGAAGCTTGACCACATATTCTAATATCAATGACTAAACCGTGGTAAAGCAAAAATAGTGTCACCAAACTATTCTTGCTGGAAAAAAAACAGAGACCGACTTAATAGTGATGACATGTGCTTCCTGGATGCCATCTGTATTGTGTTTTATTTGTAACTTTGACATACTGTACTGACCAAATCAATGATATCTAATAACCACCCAGATTTTTTTAACAGCCTCGTAATGAGATTTCTGTTGGTTTAGGCACTAACATGTAATGTGGTCACTTCTGGTTACTACATGATCTTTGTGTTTTGGTATAAAAATCACTTTTGTCTCTTCTGTCCTTGCTGATTAAATAAATCTTACTGGTCTTAAACATTTTAAATGGTAGTATATGTGTTAACACACTTTAGGTTAGGTGGTATGGTGTAATTCTTTCTGTTTGGTTAAGGGTTTGGGAATACATTGGATGTATGTAGTTCATACTATTGAATAGAATATGTTCTAGGCAGATATTGTGTAATTTGTTTGCATATCTTAAAGGAACAGTTCACCCAAAAATGAAAATTACCCCATGATTTACTCACTCTCAAGTAGGGCTGGGCGATATGGCAAAAATGTAATCTCGATAATTTTTTCCCCATATTGAACGATAACGATATATATTTCGATATAAGCTGTTGATGTTGCCAGCTTTAAAATAGTATCCCAACAATGACTAAAGCCACAAAAATGAAAGGGTTCATTAAATTACATTTAAAGTATAGTTTATTAACAAAAACAGATTACAGATTTGGCCTTAAAAATTAAAACAACTTACTAAAATAAATTAAAAAAATAAAAGTTGTGACAGAGTATGGTAAATGAGAGTAAATGTACAAAATGTAAACATAAAATTATTGTAAAAACATCATTTGTAACACAATTATTTATTTATTTATTATTATTAACACAATTGTTTATTTTCTCTATTATAGGTTGAGCTATTTAAATTAGAGGCAACCACTGCATTTTGAAACAATCTACAGTATAAATAACAAAAAATTACGACACGTTTAATTCTTTCTTAACCGTATTAAGTACAGACAATTCAGCCATAATCTAAGTAGGCTACTCTCTAAATATTCAAAGTGCAAATAGAGACGGATATTTCAAGCATGATACAGAGCTATCATAGCCTACATACTAATAACAGCCTAGATATGTCATGTAGCCTAATTTGCGTGCATTGGGGGGATTAAAATTGCTTTTGAATGCGCGTGGGTTTTTTGCTTTCGGTTTCAGTTTTAACAATCGCGCCAAACTCTCAGCTGAGCTAAGAGTCACTTTTCAGGTAGCCAAACCACTTATATAACGGAATTCGTGCTACCTTTTTTGTCGACAATTTCAACATCTTTGGATAATAACTCGAAGTTAGTTTCACTTTCGTCGCTGCTTCCTCTCTCTTTTTTTTGTTGTCCTGGTGTTAAGTTTGCTTCGCAAAGTGCGGTAGGAAATGAACTTTGTACTTTGACGTGCACACGCACACTGTACGCTGATTGGCTGTTATCGCATATTTCTGCTGTGTGATTGGCTCTTAGATTAATCCATATCGAGCAAAAAATGTCTAGAGCCTATCATCGTTATTAACATAAATTTTATCGCGATTCGATATGATATCGTTTATCGGCCCAGCCCTACTCTCAAGCCATCTTAGGTGTATATGACTTTCTTCTTTCAGTCGAATACAATCGGAGTTATATTAAAAAAATGTTCTGGCTCTTCCAAGCTTTATAATGGCAGTGAATGGGTGTTGAGATTTTGAAGTCCAATAAAGTGCATCCATCCATCATAAAAAGTACTCCTCACGGTTCCAGGTGGTTAATAAAGGCCTTCTGAAGTGAATCGTTGTGTTTGTGTAAGAAAAACATCCATATGTAAACTTGATAAACCATAAAGTCTAGTGAACAGTTAGCGGAAGTTAGAGATTATGGTTTATAAAGTTTTAAATATGGATATTTTTCTTACACAACTGCATTGATTTGTGTTAGAAGGCCTTTATTAACCCTTTGAAGCTGTGTAGAGCACTTTTTATGATGGATGGATGCACTTTATTTGGACTTCAAAAACTTAACACCCATTCACTGCCATTATAAAGCTTGAAAAAGCTACAACATTTTTTATTAAAAAATCTGATTGTTTTCGTCTGAATGAAGAGTCATATACACCTAGGATGTATTGAGGGTAAGTAAATCATGGGGTAATTTTCATTTTTTGTGAACTATCCGTTTAAAACATCCTTCAATTCTTGAATAATACTGTATTTTACTAAAACTTAAAATCATAGCATAAGTGTAAAATAAAAAAACTGATGAAGGACCTTAACTCCCTGCTTCATTCCTTACTACAGTGCGTTCAAATCCAAAGCTGAATTACAGTAACCCAAACCATTATATATTATTATAAAAGACTTGAGCTTGACCTTTGACCCTTTTATCTTTCTCACAGTCACCAAGAGTAAAAGAAGGACTCCAGAATGCAGAGGTATGTAGACCATGAGGAACCTTTCCAGTAGCCATATTAATGAACTATTGTATTTGCAGTATGCACTGTGTATCATATAATGCATTTTTATATGCATGAAATACTACTGACTTACTGTATTTGGTAAAAATGAAACATTTTATGTGGAAATTTTTTTTCTTTTTTTTTTGGAAGCCTGTTTCCACCACTGAATAAACCACCACTGTTTTTGCTACTTTTTATATCATAATTCTCACTTTTTTCCCCAAGAATTGCATGATACAAACTCAACTTTTTTTCACACGCAATTGTGAGTTATAAAGTCAGAATTGCTTGATATAACCTCACAATTGTGAGAAAAAATGCAGAGTTGTGAGATAAAAACGTGCCATTGTGAGAAATAAAGTCAAAATTGCAAGATAAAAATGTGCAATTTTTACTTTTTTTCTCCGAATTGGTTGATGTAAACTCTTAATTGCAAGAAATAAAGTCAGAATTGATGATTTGAATTTTGATTTTTTTTTTTCAGAATTGCGTGATATAAACTTTCAATTCTCCCTTTTTTTTCCTCACAATTGCAAGTTTTTATTTCGCAATTCAGAAGTTTGCTCATAATTGTGAGATATAAACTTGCAATTGCAAATTATAAAGTTGTGAGAAATAAGGTCAGAATTCTGATAAAAATTAGCAATTTAACTTCTTTTTTTTCAAATTGCTATATAAACTTACAATTAGAGGGAAAAAAAAACTCACAATTCTAACTTTTTCTACGAACTGTGTGATATAAACTCAAATTGCAAGAAATATTCAAAATTGCGATATAAAAATGTGCAATTTTGTCTTTTTTTTCCCTCAAAATTACTGGATATAAACTCAGAAAAAAGTCAGAATTGCGTGATATAAACTCACAAGTGTGAGAAATAAAGTCAGTATTGTGAGATAAAAACATCCAAATCTGTCTTTTTTCTGAGAATTGTGTGATATAAACTCCCAATTGTAATTAAGTCTGAATTGCGAAATTAAAAACTTGCAGTTGTGAGAAAAGTCAGAATTGCAAGATAAAAACTCACAATTAAAAGAAAGAAAAAAAATCACAATTCTAACTTTTTTCTCAGAACTGCGTGATATAAACTCAAATTGCAAGAAATAAAGTCAGAAATGCAAGATAAAAACTCACAATTCTAACTTTTTTCTCCAAACTGTGTAATATAAACTCAAATTGCAAGTAATAAAGTCAGAATTGCGAGATAAAAATGTGCAATTTTGTGCAATCTCAGAATTACCGGATATAAACTCATAATTTGGAGAAAAAAGTCAGAATTGCAAGATAAAAACTCACAATTAAAAGAAAGAAAAAAAATCACAATTCTAACTTTATTCCCTGAACTGCATGATATAAACTCAAATTGCAAGAAATAAAGTCAGAAATGCAAGATAAAAACTCACAATTCTAACTTTTTTCTCCAAACTGTGTAATATAAACTCAAATTGCAAGTAATAAAGTCAGAATTGCGAGATAAAAATGTGCAATTTTGTGCAATCTCAGAATTACCGGATATAAACTCATAATTTGGAGAAAAAAGTCAGAATTGCAAGATAAAAACTCACAATTCTAACTTTATTCCCCGAACTGCATGATATAAACTCAAATTGCAAGAAATAAACTCAGAAATTCAAGAAAAAAAATCACAATTAGAAGAAAAAAACCTCAGTTCTGTTATCAATTGGTTGATATAAATTCATAATTGTGAGAAATAAATCAGAATTGCGAGATAAAAACTCGAAATTGTGAAAAAAAAAGTGAGAATTGAGAGATAAAAACTCACAATTAGAAGAAAAATACTCACAATTCTAACTTTTTTCTCAGAACTGCGTGATATAAACTCAAACTGCAAGAAATAGAGTCAGAATTGCAAGATAAAAATGTGAAATTTTTACGTTTTTTTTTTTCTCAGAATTGCATGAAACTGTTAAATCGTGAGAAATAAAGTCAGAATTCTGATAAAAACTTGCAATTGTGAGGTGAAAAGTCAGAAAATTGCAAGATAAAGACTTTTTCTCATAATTGAGATATAAACTTGCAATTGCGAATTAAGTCCAATTCTGAGGGGAAAAAAGACTGGTATGTTCTCAGAATTGCGAGTTTACATCTCACAATTCTGACTTAATTGTGTGTTTTAAAGTCTGAACTGCGATATAAACTCACAAATTCTGAGAAAAAAGTTACACTTGTGAGATAAAACCTCACAATTGTGTTTATATAACGCAATTCAGACTTAATTTCCCAGAATCGCAAGTTTATATTTCGCAGTTCTGAGAAAAGAAGTCCGAATTGCAAGTTTGTATCGCAATTCTGAGAAAAAAGTAAAATCTTAATTTTTAATTTAGTGGAGAAAACAGGCTTTCACATATTTCACTTTTTATATATTTATAATGTGATTTTTAAAAGTTTACGTGGGTCTTCACATGTATTTGTAGCTATTCCAGCCTTACGGCAGTCACCTCCAGCCTGAACTACCTCAAGCTGCTGGCCAGGGCCCGGCCAGCACTCAAAACACTGCCCCAACCACAACACCAACCCCAGCTGCGACCCCTGCGCAGGTAGAACACCAACAACAAATCGGACTTTAGACACCTCTATTCCAATCAAAGCTGTTGTATCAAGCATGAAGTTAATAGGCCAATGAGAAACGCTGATCATCTGCTTCCATCTGTAGGCCCCAGTTCCTGGAGGCGATGCCTCACCGTCCCCCATCAGTTTAGTATTAAGGCTAAGGTAAGATTCATTTGGTTTTTTATTCATTTATTAACATTGATCCAGTGTTGACAGGAGCAGTAGATGACTTATATTTGTCCTTCTGTCCTATAGAAACTTGAAAAAGGAACTGAACGACATACGATTTGAGTTCATGCCTGGCAGAGGTAAGAGTGTTAAGATGTGGCTAATAGTCAATAATAAATCAAGCAATAATTACTCTTAATAGGATACTACAAAGACTCCTAAAGTGTTTTTTAAGTGTTTTTTCCACAACTTTGCATTGTATACCATCTTGTAGTCTTCTGAACCATCTTTATTGTTTGGTTTCTGCGTAGATCTGCGTTTGCCTCTCTCATTATTTACACTACATGCTCGAATCGGTGAAGTGATGTAGAAGCAGGTGTTGATTATCTTTTTGAGAGAAAGTTAGCCTATGTCTTTATAGTACAATGGCCTTTTATATTTCAGAAGATCAAAGGATTTTTGATTTCTCAGTTCGTGACCTCTTTAACAAATCAATTTAACATCCTTTTAAAATCAGCTCCTGTTTATCTCAGCTTTCTGCCCTCCAGCAGAGGCCAAAGCAATGCAAGAGTAAATAATTTTTTCTACCCCATCAGATGTCAAAGAGCCCTAACTCTCTGCATCTGCGTTTTGTCAGTGTCTTATCTTATCTTTAAGAATCCCAAAATAAAACTTTTAGTGTCATGGCTCCAGGGGGCATGTCCATTTCTGATGGCCTGATGTAATGTGTGAGAATGCTCTTTCGCACGAACACGTCTTCATTTTTCTCTCTGTTTGACTGTAGTATGTTAGCATGATGTGTAGAGCTGAGCAGTCATTAAGTTGTCAGCCTCATTCTGGAAGATCTACAAGCTTGTCAGTTCAAATATGGAGGAGGTTGTAATTTGCCAGACTCAGTTTGTTGGTCTGAGCAAGCCATTTTAAAGCAGAGTTAATGCATTACATGCATTTTTCTTTTCTGTAGACACAGCAGATGGGGTTTCTCAGGAGCTGGTATCGGCCGGCTTGGTAGATGGGAGAGATTTAGTTATTGGTAAGGATTTTTTTCTTCTGATTATTTTTTGTTTTCTTTAAAGAAATAAATACTTTTATTGAGTTTGAATGCATCAAATTAATCAAAAGTGAATGTAATGCCATTTCTAATGTTACAAACAATTTTTTTAAAATTTCTGTTCTTTAAAGAATACAGATCCTAAAACAAATGTATCACAGTTTCCACCAAACTGTTAAGCAGCACAACCATTTTCAACATAGATGATGTTTTTTAACACCAAATCAGCATATTAGAACGATTTCTGAAGGAACATGTGACACTGAAGACTGGAGTAATGATGCTGAAAATTCAGCTTTGCATCACAGATATAAATTACATTTTAAGATGGATTCAAATAGAAAGAAGTTATTTAAAATTGTAATAATATTTATTGGTTTTACTGCATATATAGATAGATAGATAGATAGATAGATAGATAGATAGATAGATAGATAGATAGATAGATAGATAGATAGATAGATAGATATATGTGTTGTTACCTGAATGATCCACAGCTGTGTTTTCTTTTTTTTAGAGATTTGGAGTTGTTTATGAGTCCCTTGTTTGTCCTGAACAGTTAAACTGCCGGCTGTTCTTCAGAAGGTCCCAAAAATTCTTTGGTTTTTCAGCATTTTTGTGTATTTGAACCCTTTCCAACAATGACTGTATGATTTTAAGATCCATCTTTTCACACTGAGGACAACTGAGGGACTCATATACAACTATTATAGAAGGTTCAAATGCTCACTGATACGCCAGAAGGGAAAACAATGCATTAAGAGCCGGGGGTGAAAACTTTTGAACAGAATGGAGATTGAGACAGAATTTAAAGATCAGGGTAAATTTAATTTACTAAATTTAATTTTACTTATATTTCACTTATTTTGTCTTCTGGGAGTAGCTTCTGAAGGGCAGTACAAAATGAAAAAAATATGATATTTAGGCAGAATAAGACAAATGTACACATCTTCATTCTGTTCAAAAGTTTTCACCCCCTGCCTCTTAATGCATCGTGTTTCTATTTAAAGCATCAGTGAGCGTTTGAACCTTCTGTAGTAGTTGCAGTCCCTCAGTTGTCCTCAGTGTGAAAAGATGGATCTCAAAATCATACAGTCATTGTTGGAAAGGGTTCAAATACACAAAAATGCTGAAAAAAAAACTGAATTTGTGGAACCTGAAGGATTTTGTTTAATTGTGTTATTTTTATAAAATAATTAACATTTTGCAGATTCTGCAAGGTATGTAACTTTTGACTTAAGTCATGTTCCTAAACCTGTGTTTTATGTCATTTCAGTGGCTGCTAATTTGCAGAAGATAGTCGAAGAGCCTCATTCCAATAAAAATGTCACATTTAAACTGGTGAGTGACTTCTGGTTTGGTTAAAGCCACTGTGTCAGTCTTCATTGGTGTTTTGCAGTAACACGTCATGCTTGGTGTTTTTCAGGCTTCTGGCGTCGAGGGCTCTGAGATTCCTGATGATGTCAAACTCTTGGGATTTGCTCAGCTGAGCATTAGCTAAACTCCGGCTCTGTGCGGGACCATGACTTGCCTACAAATGTGAAAACAAACCAACACTACCAACAGAATGACACATTGATGTATTTTTTCCCCTCTTTCAAATGCCCTAAAGAAACCACTGTTGCCAAAGAGAAAAGTACCATAGCGCCAGCCCATAGGATTTCAAACGGCCCGACGGAAGAGTTGCACAAACGTGAAAATGATCAGAATTTGTAGGAACCGATTAAAATAAAGTTTACGATTTATTTGTATAAGGATGCAATTATCATAACCTTATATATATATAACCTTAATAATTCTCTTTCTTTTCTATGTTTGTCCTAGTTTTGCACAATCTGAACGGACACCCTTAAAATGAACAATGCAAAAATGCCTCAAATGTAACTACTGAGCGCAAAGGAGTAAAACATGGGGTTTATAGAGGATATGAGTAAATGGGTTTAGCTATAGTTATAGCTTTTTTTTAACCTATGGTTTTTCTATGCTTTTGAAGAGAAGCAGCTAAGCATGTTTTATCACACCGCTTGCATTATTTACTTGCGTTCAAATCTTGTTTCGAAAACAGCTTTTACTTTCTCTGCTGTTATACACAGAGCTTGATTTCTTCAAGCACTTAAATTCAAACACTTCAATATTTCAGAATTAGCCATTAGTCATTGAGCCCTAATGAACACTCCTGAAGGCTGGATTTACTGCTTTATCCATATTCTTTTGCTTTTACTTGGCATATTTGCATAAGTCACTATCCCATGCTGCTCAAAGATATTGCCTTAAAATTTCTACACAGTTTTGCATCAAACATCTCTCTCCTTTTTTTAGATTTCGCATTAATTTGTGAACTTTGGTTTTAATTTTTTGACATTATCTGTGACTTCTCATTTTTATAAGTATCTCTGTAAGTGATTTAGATTTTTGGAAAAGGTAGAAGTACCTAAGGTACCTGATGAAACTTTGGTGTTTGGCTTTTTCCTGCTCTGGAATTGAACTCTTAAGTATTCATGTGTATTTCTGATGTGAGTGAACTCGATTGAGCATGTAAATAATGTAATTTGCCATTGGTTTGATTTTATATGGGATGTTTCACTCATGGCCTTTGTGTTCTTCATAAATAAGGTGATGGGAGGTGGTGTCAGCTAAAAAAGACACTTTGTGAGTTCTGTTGGTTTGTCTTTTCGCCTATAATCACAGCGGGAACTTAGGTAGCATAAATCTGCTTGGAGTTTTTTAGCAGTGAGAGGTTTACTTCACCCAAGAAATCTCATTTAAACATATCACTGACTGTGTGCAACAACAGCCTGGAATATTTTTAAGCAATTTAAAGCAGTGTTTCAGCTTATTTTTATTATTATTATTCCCCTTTGCCCTTTTTGACAGTTTAATATTTTATAGATATATATTCAACTAATTATTAAATAATTAAAAAAAATGTTCCGAATTTATTTTCCAGTTTTATTGGGAGGATTCAAAACATAGGAGGGAAGTAAAAGAAAGATTTGATGCACAAGTATTTTCTTTTCACCTCTTTGCAATCACAACAAAGCTGTCCACTAAAATATTAATTAATAAAATCGCTTGCGTTGAAAAGGCAAGTTTATACGTTAAAGACAAGTTTATTTGTATTAAGTTAATTTCCAGTCTTAATAATAATGCATTTCATAAGGTTGCACAAGTGTCCTGACTTTTTGCCAAAGTGTTGTACAGGGACAGACGCCTTCACAGTCAGTTTACTGTAAGCAATATACAAAATTAAAAGGTAAATATCAATTTATTTTTCTTTATATTTTCGCTTAATTTTCTTTAGCTTGTGTTGAATTTTAAGGCATGTTTTTAAATGCTTTAAAATCAATAAAGAACGACCTTAAAGGTGCCTAAAATGCCTCCTTGTTGGTTACAGTATATATTACTGTATTTGAATATTATGCTTCTGCAGAGCTGTATTATATAAAAATTGTTTATTTTGATTCACATAATAGAAAAACTACTTAAGATTTTTTAATGAACGGATAAAACTACCCGATCTTTTGACGAAGACGTACCTGTGGGAACTTTTTCGCAAGTTGCAAAATAAGTACTAAGTTTATATCACTGTTTTCCAACAGAAATGTCCATTAGAGGTGGTAAAACAGCCACCGTTTTGATTACAGCTCCATATGTTTCAGTTTCTGGATGTAACAAGCTTGCTTGGTAGCTCAGCCAGCATGGAACTGGAGGATGCGGAATCCTTGGGTACGAATCTCATGAAAAAAAAAAAAAGACTGAAAAGATGAGAGATCAAAAAACAAGCTAAAACTATGGCAAGCCATTTTAGCCTAAAATATACTAAGCGTTACTCGTCGTAATTGCATTTTTACTAGTAACAATTCAATTAGAGAGCTCTATAATTAAATTCTTACTAGTAACAATTCCAAATAAATTACATTTTAAGATAGATTCAAATAGAAAACAGTTATTTCAAAATTGTAATAATATTTATTGATTTTTCTGCATATACAGTACATATATATAGATATATAGATATAGATATAGATAGATATAGTACAGTTGAAGTCAAAAGTTTACATACACCTTGCAGAATCTGTAAAATGTTAATTTTACCAAAATAAGAGGGATCATACAAAATGCATGTTAATTTTTTAATTTAGTACTGACTTGAAAGAGATATTTCACATAAAAGATGTTTACATACAGTCCACAAGAGAAAATAGTAGTTGAATAAAAAAATGACCCCGTTCAAAAGTTTACACACCCTTGATTCTTAATACTGTGTTGTTACCTGAATGATCCACAGCTGTTTTTTTTTTTTTTTTTTTTTTTTTTTTTTTTTTTTTTAGAGAGAGAGAGAGATTTGGAGTTGTTTATGAGTCCCTTGTTTGTCCTGAACAGTTAAACTGCCTGCTGTTCTTCAGAAGGTCCCAAAATTTCTTTGGTTTAACAGAATTTTTACTAGTAAGAATTTCCATTAGAGAGCTCTACAAATGAATAATTACTACTAGTAACAATTTCAATTAGAGAGCTCTCTAAATCAATTTTTACTAGTAAGAATTCCATTTAGAGACCATTACAGAGCTCTGCATTACAGAGCTCTGCAATTCATCTTTAATGGTTTTTACTAGTAAAAATTTAATTGTAGAGCTCTGTAATTGCATTTTTACTAGTAATAATGAAATTCGAGAGCTCTCTAAATGGAATTCTTACTAGTAAAAATTGATTTGGAGAGCTCTCTAATTGGAATTCTTACTAGTAATAATTCAATTGTAGAGCTCTATAATTGAAATTCTTCCTAGTAAAAATTAATTTGTAGAGCTCTGTAATTAAAAATGAATGAAAGTCAATGGAGACATTTGACTAGTAAAAATTTATTTGTAGAACTCTATAATTTTTACTAGTAATAATTGAATTAGATAGCTCTCTAATTATAATTGTTACTAGTAAGAATTTAATTAGAGAGCTCTTTAACTGGCATTGTTACTAGTAAAAATTGTATTATAGTGCTCTCTAATTGAATTGTTAAATGCAATTAGGAAGAGTAACGCTTAGTATATTTAGGCTAAAACGGCTTGCCATATAAAACAGCATCTTTGTGACTGATTTTAGGTCACATTAGCTTTTGGGTAGGTTTGTTGTAGTGAAGATGGAACATGTCATAGCTTTAGAGTTATAGCGCCACTCAAGAAAGAACTGCGGTGCGGTGACGCGTACAAAACCAATGTCACAAAACGTACCAATCCGTGTATCATTCGTCCTTTCCATTTTCAATTGATAAATGAAAATCAAAAAATGAAAATATGATTGATTTTTTTTGTTATTTGATTTTGAATCAGAAACGAAAAATGAAAATGGTCTTGTTTTTCATATTTTAAAATTTCGTTTTGGATCAAAAATACAAAATTGAAAAGGGTCCACACAACAGAATCAGAAACAGTTTTTAATTGCTGGGTTAGCCTATGCCTCACCCTATGGAAGCCTGTTTCCGCCACTGAAAAAAACAAAAAAAAATAAAATAAAATATTGCGACTTTTTTTTCTCAGAATTGCGAGTTAGCCTATATAGTCAGAATTGCCAGATATAAAGTCAGAATTGCGAGATATAAAGATATAAAGATATAAAAGTCAGAAGTCGGGTGTCTGAAAATCTCACACTCATCCAGGCCATCCCAAAAACCCACAACAAACCATGGACAATAAAAATAAATAAATATATATATATATATATATATATATATATATATATATATATATATAGCCATTGTCATTATCACATAAAAAAAAGTTTAAATCCATTGGCTGGTGCCATGCAAAATAAAATTAAAGGTTTTTTTAGGCCTATGATAAAAGTATAGTAGTATCCGTTTTTTACAATTTGTTTAACCAAAATTTTACTACAAATACCGTTTGTGTAGCAAACCCTTTGTTAATTTGTGGTTACCATAGTTTAACTATAGTAACCATGGTTTTTGGTTTTTAGTGAAAACATGGTTAATTTTTGTAAGGGCCATATTGTTGCTAGCCATAGCTCCCTCTAAACTTGTTATAAAACAATGTGAATATTTGTCTGCTAAGTTCCAACTCTTTACAACAGTTATGTAATTTTGTTAATTTTGCAGCAAACTGACTCGTATTGATAATATTTGCAAGCAGTTTAATGCTTAACTAAGTAAACAAAGACAAAACTACAATAGTCTATTTACAAATGTATCTGACCTGTAAATGAGGTCCTGAACAGGACAGTTTTGCCTCTCTGCTCCACCGCGAATGGGCGGAGCGAGCGTGCGCGAGGCGAAGACGAACCGGATTAGGATTTATTAAGAGTTTTATTATTGAATGGCGAATTTGGAAATAATCACTTTAGTACATTCGGCAGGCAACAGAAACAACAATATATATGAAAATAAAATGTATAAAAAAATGGCAGCGGGCCAAATTGACTGCTTAGGCCACGGGGATCTCCCGATGATAAAAAATACGGGACAAAACCCGTCCCGTATTGATTCAAAACGGAACGCGCAATTTCATTCTCAAATACAGGACGATTCCGTATTTTAAGGGACGGGTGGCAACCCTAACTGTGGAAATAGGCTGCGCTGGCTCTGGGTGTAAGCACAATGTTACAGGTCACAGATAATGAACTCACGCTAGAAAGACTGTACACTACCTCTTGTTGGATTTATACGAATTAAATGAACAATTTGTTTTCTATTGTTTTATTGAAGTAGACCTTTCAAGCTGTCTATAGACGTTGCGACAGCGCATCCTGTATTTTTACAAAAGCATTTTATAACGTTGTGTTGTTATTGTGGAAGTACATAAAATAAAGAAGACATTTATTTATTTCCTCTGTAATCCGCCCACCCGAGAAGTGCAGTGCTGCGCTTTATATGAGATGTATATTTGCAAGAAATATAGCCAACCATTATGAAGAAACGTTATTGTGACTAATTTGCAGAGCGGTACATCAGACGAACATGTATTCTGCATGATGGTACAGACAGTAAAGACGAAAAATGAACAAAAAATTACGAAAATTCTGGCTTATGTTTTTCCCATTTTAAAACAGAACGAAATCCTCATAATCATCATCATAATACAATCAAATCCTTTGTCATTTCTCTTTATTTCTTTCGGTTAGTAGCCTATTTGGATTTTTCCGTTAGTCATATCCTCTGGTTCTGAGTGCAGTGGTTGTAGACAGATTAATCCTAATAAACATGCTGCGACAACTGAAACCATTACATTCAAATACTTAAAACAGTGTATTTCTATAACTTCAGCAGCGTGCAGATCCTCCTTTCCGTCAGGACTGTGGCGAAGGCAGCGCGGTCAATCGCCTAGCTCGCTCACGTGTAATCATATATTTTCTATAACGGGAAATCATATCGTTTTTATGACATAATATGTCGTTTTAACAAGACAAGATCTCCTTTCCTATTGTGCTTTGCCAGAAAGTGTCACAAATGAACAGAAACAAAAGTCAGAATTGCGATATAAAGTCGCAATTGCGAGAGAAAAGTCAGAATTCTGACTTTTTTTCTCGCAATTCTGACTTTATAACTCGCAATTGCGACTTTATATCTCGCAATTCTGACTATATAATTTGCAATTCTGAGAAAAAAAGTCGCAATATTTTATTATAATTATTTTTTTATTCAGTGGCGGAAATGGGCGTCCATAGGGTGACGCACAACCCAGCAATTAAATATTAAAAACAGATTCTGTTGTGTGGACCCTTTTCAATTTTGCATTTTTGATCCAAAACGAAATTTTAAAATATGAAAAACAAGACCATTTTCATTTTTCGTTTCTGATTCAAAATCAAATAACAAAAAAAAATCAATCAGATTTTCATTTTTTGATTTTCATTAATCAATTGAAAATGGCAAGGACGAATGATACACGGATTCGTACCATATGTACCTTCATCTGTTCCAGAGAAAAAAGGAACTTAGTATTTTAGCGCCACCCAGTGGACATTTCACATCGAATATGTCACGAAACGTAGGCCTACATGGCGGTATGTATTTTGCGTCTTGCGTAAACCACTGGTACGTTTTCCTCATGAGCTCAGGTTGCATAAAAAAACTACTCATATAAAGGATGCTTTTAAAGGGATGCTTTTAAAAAGGCACATTTTTATCATGTTAACAGGCAGTTAACCCAAAAATTAAAATTCTTTATGGATTTTTTTTAACTGGATTTTAACCGTGAGCAGTGAGTAACGTTTTCAACACAGTTATGATTACAGCTTCATATAACATAAGCTTGGTAGCTCAGATGGCATGGGATTGGATTTAGAATGCAGAATCCTTGGGTTACAAATCTCGTGAAAAACATGACTCCCGATGGAAAGATGAGAAATCGAACAACGAGCTAAAACGGCATGTTTGCGAGTGAGTTTTTACATCACATTTGCTTTTGTTCATACTACGGAGTAGCGCCACCCATTTCACATCGAATATGTAACAAAACGTATGTGGCACAGGTATGTTTTTGTTATGATCAGGTTGCAATTAAAACTAGTCAAATATAAAGAATGATTTTAAAAGGAACATTTTCATCAGGTTAAGGGATAGTAACTGAAAAATGAAAATTCTATCTTAATTAGGCCACTCAGCCTCATGTCCTTCCAAACCCTTAAAGGAGTAGTTCACTTTCAGAACAAAAAATTACAGATAATGTACTCACCCCCTTGTCATCCAAGATGTTCATGTCTTTCTTTCTTCAGTCATAAAGAAATTATGTTTTCTGAGGAAAGGATTAGGCCTACTCTCCATATAATGGACTTCTATGGTGCCCCTGAGTTTGAACTTCCAAAATGCAGCTTCAAAGGGCTCTAAATGATCCCAGCCGTGGAAGACGGGTCTTATCTAGGGTTACTTTCTAAAAACATTTGCAATTTATATACTTTTTAATCTCTACACAGAGTACACAGAGCTAGACAAGATGAGCATTTGAGGTTAAAAGTTAATCAATTGTCAATCAATTGAAAATAACCAATCGTTTTGCTAGATAAGACCCTTCTTTCCTCGGCTGTGATCGTTTAGAGCCCTTTTAAGCTACATTTTGGAAGTTCAAACTCGGGGGCACCATAAAAGTCCATTATATGAAGAGAAATCCTGAAATGTTTTCCTCAAAAAACAATTTCCTTACGACTGAAGAAAGAAAGACATGGACATCTTGGATGACAAGGGGGTGAGTACATTATCTGTAAATTTTGGTTCTGAAAGTGAACTACTCCTTTAAGAACTTCATTTATCTTCAGGACACAAATGAAGATATTTTTGATTCAATCCGTGAAAGAAACCCTGCATAATCCGCAACACAACTACCACATTCCAAGTCCAGAAAGACAGTAGCCTAAGGACATTGCTAAAATAGTCCATGTAACATCAGTGGTTCAACCATAATGTTGTGAAGCTACAATACTTTGTGTGCACAAAGACAATCTTTATTCAACAATTTCTTCTCTTCGACACTCATTGTGTCCATGTGGTGTTGCTGACGCAGAAGCCGTGTTCTAAGGATGACTTGACTTTTTTGCCCAGCCTTACTTGTGTTCAATAGAAATAAGAAAATCAAACGGTTTTGGAACATGAGGGTGCCTAAATGATGGGTGAACTATTCCTTTAAATTCATATTTTTGTTTAGCCTGCCCTCTTGTCATGATCATCTTGTTTTTTCCCTTGACAGTGTGGCCACTGTTAAACATATACCGTGTTGTCTAAATATTGTACTCGAGCTCACAAGCATATAACTACAGTTTACATATTACCACAATATACCGCCTTAACTGGCAGAAAAGGGCCCAACTGTATTAGCCTCATAATCCAAAGTCCCCCACACACTCACAAAACACACTGCTGGAACTCCTCTCAGTACATTTCAACCACTTGAATAAGCTTAACAGCCACTATTAAATCTGTTCACATTTTAATACTATTCATTTAGAAATCTTCTAGCTGTTATCGCTGTGAGAAATACAGTGCTTTATCTTTGTCGTAACAGATAAGAGGGGCGTCCAGATATGCTGAACCTGTGACACGTTTAAAAATTAATTTCAGTCCGCAAAGGTGAACCGCGGTGCAGGTGTTTTAAGTGCGAGTCGCCGCTGATGGTCGCTCAGTGATCATCATGATAGACTTCGCGCAGATCCTGTCGTCTATCGGCGAGTTTGGGGCGTTTCAGAAGCGCTTGCTGGTGACGGTATGTCTCCCCAACATCTTCACAGCTTTCCACATGTTCAGTCAGGTCTTCACCGCCATCACCTTTCCACACAACTGCAACAGCAGCTGGATCTTAGAGCGGGCTCCCAACCTGACAGAAGAGAAGCAGCTGAACCTCACCATCCCTCTGGACAGTAATGGACGGTATGAGAGCTGTCAGATGTTCACACCTGTTGATCTTGATCTTGAGGAAATTGAAGCTTATGGAATAAACACGACGACATCGTGTAGTGAAGGATGGATTTATAAAGCACCAGAAGGCAGCAGCACTCTTATAACTGAGGTAATTTCTTAAATCAAATCTATCTATCCATCCATCTGTCTACCTATCTTTATAAAGGTATTCCTTTTAATGTTCCGGTTAATCTTTTTCGTAGTTTTGTTCATAAATATTAGGCTAAACTATTCGTTGTCACACCTGATATAAAACGTGTTAAATTTTATGGTATTAAAGGTAAAACAATATTTGACTTTCAAAAATTACTTTCAAAGAAGTAAACTTCTCTCAGTTTCTGGCGCCTTTGCCGCTTCTAGTGCAGTTTCCTGAATGTCAGCTACATTAACAGAGCTTATAAATATATTCGATGTTCAAACCTATAAAAACGCCTATAAAACTTGATAAATAATATCAGTTCTTATGTTTTAGTTATCCACCCCACTAGTTATTTTCCCAATAAAATGTGTAAATTTGACGCATCCAGCTATTTTTAGCTGTATTTTTTTGCTGCTTGATCTTGCATATTGGTGTGTCTTACCATATTATTTTAATGTATTATCTTAATTATGAACACACTGGTTTATAGTGCAAACAGTTTTACTGTTTACTGCCCGTTGTTATTCGTCCCTTCATCCCTATTGTGGTTAATGAACCGGAAGTCTCGCCCATAAGCTTACCTTCTCAAGCAAAGACCAGTTGTAATGTAACTTTTGTGATAGGAAAACTGACAAAATGACGGTGAACCGATGGTGTCATTTGGTCATTTCATTGTTAGTGTATAAGCAAATGCTATATAATGCATAATATTTATCATCATGATAGTGTTTTGTAACTGTGAGCTGTTTTTTTTTCTGTACAATAACACATTTAAGGTCCAAGACTGTGTTTTTCTATAGAAATTGACATTAAAAACGAATTCTCCCCTTTTTATAATGTGTGTTAATGACTGAAAGTTACTTAAATGAATATTTAGTTACCTACATATACCTACATATCTTTTTTTTTTCCATTTACATCATTTGTTTGTTGTCTTTTATCATGTTTTCTTTTCCTATCTTATCATAGTTTGACCTGGTGTGTGAAAATAAGATTTATAATGAGGCATCTCAGTCCGTCTACATGGCTGGTCTTCTTATTGGAGCCCTAGTGTTTGGGCCAATGGCAGACAAGTATGTGTAGAGTACAATCCCTGATCAACATAAGAATTATATGTTACACACAATGATTATTTTAGTTTTCCAAAAACAAAAATGTTAAGATCATTTACCATTTTTAAAAGACTCACCGGTAAAAAAAGAGCTGGAACTTTATGTCAGTGGCTTCATTACAGTTTTTTTGTTTTGTTTTTGCCACAGGTATGGCCGACGGTTTGTCACGCTGCTGTCCTTGTTCCTTCAGTTTGTGTTCGGGGTAGGAGTTGCATTTTCTCCCAACATCTTTGTCTACATGGCTCTCCGCTTTGTGGTCGGCTCCGCAATATCAGGGATCTCTATGAACACGTTTGTTTTGGGTAACACATGTGACTCCTCCTAATGCCAGTACATTAAAAGTCAGAAATTTTGATTAGATACACTATATTGCCAAAAGTATTGGGACCTAATAATTAAAAGCACAAAATTCCCTAGAATATCATTATATGCTCCACTTTTTTTGGAAATAGGCTCATTCTCCAACTCCCCCCGAGTTAATAAGTTGAGTTTTACCGTTTTGAAATCCATTCAGCCGTTCTCCTGTTCTGGCGATATCACTTTTAGCATTGCTTAGCATAGATCATTGAATCCTATGAGACCTATTTAGCATTGCGTTCAAAAATGACCAACGAGTTTCGATATTTGTCCTATTTAAAACTTGACTCTTCTGTAGTTATATTGTGTACTAAAACAGGCGGAAAATGTAAAGCTGCGATTTTCTAGGGCGATAAGATTAGGAACTACACTCCCATTCCGGCGTAATAGTCAAGGAAGTTTGTCGCAGTAATATGGACGCAGAAGGCGCAGTAATATCACGCAGCGCCTGAAATTAGTTCCCAGCTAGGTAACTGCCAATGTGACCGGCTTTTTGAAATTTTGAAATGATAAAACTTCCTTGACTGTTACACCGAAATGGGAGTGTAGTTCCTAATCTTATCGGCCTAGAAAATTGCAGCTTTACATTTTCCGCCGGTCTTAGTACACAATATAACTACAGAAGAGTCAAGTTTTAAATAGGGCAAATATCGAAACTCGTTGGTCATTTTTGAACGCAATGTTATATTGGCCTCATAGGATTCAATGATCTATCTTTGCTAAGCTATGCTAAAAGTGATATCGCCAGAACAGGGGAAGGCCTGAATGGATTTCAAAACGGTAAAACTCAGCTTATTAACTCGGGGGGAGCTGGAGAATGAGCCTATTTCCTATTTGCTTATAGAAATTACTGAAGTAGTCAAACCTGTTTATTAGAAGGGGCTGTGCCAATACTTTGGCAATATAGTGTATTTAGACTACATGTAAAAAAAAAAGCATTAAAAGGTTAGTTCACCCAAAAATGAATATTCTGTCATTAATTACTCACCCTCATGTCGTTCATTTCTTTGCACACAAAAAGTGTTCTTGTAGTTTCTAAAAATTACGGTTTAACCACTGATGTCACATGGAATATTTTAATGATGTCCTTACTACGTTTCTGGACCTTGGTCGTGGTAGGACTTATGCTGTCTATCCAGAGTCAGAAAGCTCTCGGATTTCATTAAAAATTTCTTAACTTGTTTTCCGAAGATGAACGAAGGTCTTACGGGTTTGGAACGACATGAGAGTGAGTAATTAATGAAAGAATTTTAGTTTTTGGGTGAACTATCGCTTCAATGCTTTAAGAAAATCTCTTTAACAACAGAAATCACTATGAAAATGCATATAGCACTTGTTTGGGGTCTTCGCAGATGAGTTTCATGGTATCTCTAATGTGTATTAGGTACTGAGTGGTGTGGTTCTGCCAAACGGGCCCTTTTTACCATATTGTCACACTGCTTTTATGCCATTGGTCTGATGTTACTGTCTGGTGTGGCCTTTGGGATCCGAAACTGGAGGATTCTACAGCTGGTTCTGTCAGCACCAGTTGGGCTTTTCTGCGTCTATTACTGGTGAGAGTTATTCTGTATCAGTGATTCCCAAACTTTTGATTTGCACGCTTTTTTTTTTGATGTTGGTTATGGTAACATGAGATACATACAAATAAAAGTATGAAAATAAGGTATTTTACCTTTTTAAATTAGTGTTTTGATTGCTTTTATTTAAAAAAAGATAGTAGTCAACATTTGAAGTGGATTAAAAAGTGAATCAAAGTTGTCCTAAGACAAGAACGGGTGTTGTTTTTGTTTTTAGGACAACTTTGATGAAAGGATTTGATCCACTTCAAATGCTGACTGTATATTTGAAATTTTTATAATGAGGTGTTTTATTTTCTAATAATTGTCTGTGTGTTTGACAGGATTCTCCCTGAATCTGCCCGATGGCTTCTGACTCAGGGCAAGCAAGACAGAGCCAAGAAAGAGATAGTGAAAGCTGCCCGAATCAATGGCAACAAAGTGCCTGAAAATCTGCTTGACAAGGTGACCCTTTTCTCTTCACCAAGCTTGATCTGGTCTAAGAGAACAATTAAAGGAATCGTTCACCCAAAAATGAAAATTCGCTACTCGGATACTCTGAAGTGATTAGGTGCCGTCAGAACCTCATATTGTAGCTGGAAGCAATAGTTGAAAGTTAAAAACTACTTGCTGGATTTTTTTTCTTACAAACATGCAGCTTTTTGTTTCTCAACACATTAAAGGAGAATTTCATTTCCAGAATGAAAATTTCCTGATAATTTATTCACCCACATGTCATCCAAGATGTTCACGTCTTTCATTTTTCAGTCACGAAGAAATTGTTTTTTTGAGGAAAACATTCCAGGATTTTTCTCCATATTATGGACTTAAATGGTGGCCAACAGGTTTTCAATGCATCTTTAGATGAGCATGTGTGGTTAAAAAGTATATAAATGTGTATTTTTCTTAGAAAATGACTGATTGTTTTGCTAGATAAGACCCTTATTTCTTGGCTGGGGTTGTGTAGAGCTCTTTGAAGCTGCTCTGAAAAGGCAATTTGGACCTTCAACCCATTGATCCCCACTGAAGTCCACTATATGGAGAAAATCCTGGAATGTTTTCCTTAAAAACAATAATTTATTTTCGACTGAAGAAAGAAAGACATGAACATCTTGGGTGAGTAAATTATAAGGATATTTTCATGAACTGAAGTCAAGTGGATTATAGTGATGTTTTTATCAGATGTTTAGACTCTCATTCTGACGGCACCCATTCACTGCAGAGGATCCATTGATGAGCATATGATGTAGTGTTAAATTTCTCCAGATCTGTTCCAAGGAAGAACCAAACTCATCTACATCTTGGATGGCCTGAGACTAAAAAAAAATATTTAGCGAATTTTCCTTTTTGGGTAAAAAACTACAAAAGATCTACTAAACAAACATATCCTTGAATCAACAGTAGTTTTTAAAATGATCAATTAACATGAAAGGATGCCTTATCAGATGGAAGCAGAGAACACAGCTAAAACAGGCACCATGCTAGACCTGTTTCGAGTGCGTTACCTGAGAAAGAGAGCTCTCATCATGAGCTATATGTGGTAAGTTATGCCAGCATTTCCCATATTTATTAAATATCAAAAATGGCATAAAGAAAAAACGTCTCAGTACATTTGATACTCTATCCAAGTACCATTCAGGAGCTTGTATGTGGGTAAACCTCTTTCAAATGTTCTTTTTTGATATTAAATACAATCTGCAGTTGAAGTCAAAAGTTTACACCCCCCGGCAGAATCTGCAAAATGTTAATTATTTTACCAAACTAAGAGAGATCATACAACATGCATGTTACTGTATATTTAGTATTGACCTAAATAAGATATCTCCATTCTAAAAAAAAGTTTTCACCACGGCTCTTAATGCGTCATTTTCCTTCTGAAGCATCAATGAGCGTTTGAGCCTTCTGTAATAGTTGCATATGAGTCCCTCAGTGGTCCTCAGTGTCAAAAGATGGATCTCAAAATCATACAGTCATTGTTGGAAAGGGTTCAAATACACAAAAATGCTGGAAAACCAAGAATTTGTGGGACCTGAAGGACTTCTCTGAAGAACAGCAGACAGTTTAACTGTTCAGGACAAACAAGGGACTCATGAACAACTAGCACTAAACAAAAAAACACAACTGTGGATCATTCAGGTAACAACACAGTATTAAGAATCAAGTGTATGTAAACTTTTGAACAGGGTCATTATTTTCTTTTGTGGACTATATGTAAACATCTTTTATGTGAAATATCTTATTCAGGTCAGTACTAAATTAACAAGAAATCCCTCTTATTTTGGTAAAATAATTAACATTTGGCAGATTCTGTAATGTTAATGTTAAATACAACAGCATAAAATGTTAACAATTAACCATTATCACATGAGTGTATTATCATATGTCTATTTATGCTATTGTAGGTTTGTGACGAGCCTGGTTTACTATGGTGTCAGCTTGAACGTGGGAAACTTCGGCCTGGACATTTACCTCACTCAACTCATCTTTGGCATTGCAGAGTTTCCAGCCCGGCTGTCCTGCTTTCCTCTCATTCAGCGCTTTGGAAGGAGGATTTGCCAGAGTGCAGTGCTGCTCCTTGGAGGAACCGCCTGCCTGATTATTCCTGCTATACCAGCGAGTGAGTGAGGAACTTCAGAGTCTGCGAAAGCCTGTTTCTCAGTAAAAAATTTAAAAAGGTTATTGCGACTTATCTCACAATTCTGACTTTTTTTTTCCTCACAATTATGAGATATAAACTCACAATTGAGAGTTATAAAGTCAGAATTGTGAGATGTCTTTTTTTTCTCTTCAGAACTGGACTTTATATTTATATAGAATTGCGAGATACAAAGTCGCAAATGCGAGAAAAAAAGTCAGAATTAAAAGTTTGTACTTTATTTCTTGCAATTGTGAGTTTATATTCCGCAATTCTGACTGTATATCTAGAAATTCTGAGTTTATAACTCACAATTGTGTGTTTATATCTCAGTTCTGAGAGAAAAAAAAGTCAGAATTGCGAGATGTAAAATCGCACTTGCAAGAAAAAGAGTTAGAATTGTGAGATAAAAAGTCACAACTACCTTTTTTATTTTTATTCAGTGGCAGAAACGGGCTTCCGTAGAGTCTTATTTTACACAGTAGAAGAAAGATTTTTGTCTCATTTGACCAAAAATTCCTTCAAAATATGAAAATAATCAACAAAGTGTGATTCTTTAGGGTCTTCATGAAATGTCTGCAACATACTACAGTTAAAATTCCTCAACGGTCATGTAAAACAACATCTTTTTACCTTGTCAAAAACAGCTCTGTTCATGACAACCCGTTTCGGTGCATTTCTCTTTAAATGATAATGAGCTACTGCTCACCCCACCCCCTCTTCCATTTTTTTAGTGTATTCGGTGGTGCAGAACAAAAACTAATCCACTGCATCCTCAGTGTCTCTGATGTCAGAAGAATCTTATGTTCATTTTTACATTCAAATACAAAACACCTGCATTGCTTATTATTATTGTCGCTACAGCTGCTCGAGCATGGAGAAAATGGCGGACAGCGTATAACTGGCTGAGGGCGGAAATATGCTAATACGGGACAGTCTGTCAACGACTGTGGGCGGAGCCTGAGCAGTATGACATTATTCTGCTCAGAAAATCAAAATGGCTTGATAATTGAGACTGTTTAGGTTTTTGAGGATTAAAAAAAAAGAGTGAATGGTTTTCTTTAAACCACACCTAAAATGTATAGAAGATGTTTATCATGTGTTGACCATATGGTTAAATATCCATCTGCTTTTTCTCCAGATTACCCTGTGATTGTGACTGTAGTTGCAGTGATTGGGAAGTTCTCCCTCGCTGCCGCTTTCACCATAGTGTATGTGTACACTGCTGAGCTCTATCCAACCGTCGTGAGGTACTGTACATGTAGTGAACCTGTATGAACACTCACTCTTTAGTTACAGATTCTGAATGAGCTTTTGTTTTTAAACTTAGACAAAACGGAGTGGGACTGAATTCCATGTGTGCACGTGTAGCTGGTATTCTGGCTCCTCTGATTGGCCTGTTGGACGTGTATCATCCTGCCATTCCTATGGTCATATTTGGCTCTCTTCCTTTTGTGGGAGGAGCGCTGACCTTCCTGCTCCCAGAGACACTAAACATGGAGCTACAGGACCACACTGAGGTCCCCATGGATGACAACAAGTGCGTTTGTACCATGATTTGCTTTATATTAGATAAAAAGATAGAAAAGGTACTTTTGATGCACAATATTTATTACAGATTTGCGACCATGGACCACAAAACCAGTCATAAGGGTCATTTTTTTTAAATTACACTTTCTATTGATGTATGGTTTGTTAGGATAGAACAATATTCGTCTGAGATACAACTATTTTAAAATCTGGAATCTGAGGGTGCAAAAAAAATCTAAAGATTTAGAAAATCGTCTTCAAAGTTGTCCAAATTAAGTTCTTAGCAATGTACAGTCGTGGCCAAAAGTTTTGAGAATGACACAAATATTAGTTTTCACAAAGTTTGCTGCTAAACTGCTTTTAGATCTTTGTTTCAGTTGTTTCTGTGATGTACTGAAATATAATTACAAGCACTTCATACGTTTCAAAGGCTTTTATCGACAATTACATGACATTTATGCTAAAGAGTCAGTATTTGCAGTGTTGGCCCTTCTTTTTCAGGACCTCTGCAATTCGACTGGGCATGCTCTCAATCAACTTCTGGGCCAAATCCTGACTGATAGCAACCCATTCTTTAAGAATCACTTCTTGGAGTTTGTCAGAATTAGTGGGTTTTTGTTTGTCCACCCGCCTCTTAAGGACTGACCACAAGTTCTCAATGCGATCTGGGGAGTTTCCAGGCCATGGACCCAAAATTTCAACGTTTTGGTCCCCGAGCCACTTAGTTATCACTTTTACCTTATGGCACGGTGCTCCATCGTGCTGGAAAATGTATTGTTCTTCGCCAAACTGTTGTTGGATTGTTGGAAGAAGTTGCTGTTGGAGGGTGTTTTGGTACCATTCTTTATTCATGGCTGTGTTTTTGGGCAAAATTGTGAGTGAGCCCACTCCCTTGGATGAGAAGCAACCCCACACATGAATGGTCTCAGGATGCTTTACTGTTGGCATGACACAGGACTGATGGTAGTGCTCACCTTTTCTTCAGGCCTTTTCTTCATCGGAGAATATGACTTTGCCCCAGTCCTCAGCAGTCCATTCGCCATACTTTTTGCAGAAGATCAATCTGTCCCTGATGTTTTTTTTTGGAGAGAAGTGGCTTCTTTGCTGCCCTTCTTGACACCAGGCCATCTTACAAAAGTCTTGGCCTCACTGTGTGTGCAGATGCGCTCACACCTGCCTGCTGCCATTCCTGAGCAAGCTCTGCACTGGTGGCACTCCGATCCCGCAGCTGAATCCTCTTTAGGAGACGATCCTGGCGCTTGCTGGACTTTCTTGGACACCCTGAAGCCTTCTTAACAAGAATTGAACCTCTTTCCTTGAAGTTCTTGATGATCCTATAAATTGTTGATTTAGGTGCAATCTTAGTAGCCACAATATCCTTGCCTGTGAAGCCATTTTTATGCAACGCAATGACGGCTGCACGTGTTTCTTTGCAGGTCACCATGGTTAACAATGGAAGAACAATGGTTTCAAGCATCACCCTCCTTTTAACATGTCAAGTCTGCCATTCTAACCCAATCAGCCTGACATAATGATCTCCAGCATTGTGCTCGTCAACATTCTCACCTGAGTTAACAAGACGATTACTGAAATGATCTCAGCAGGTCCTTTAATGACAGCAATGAAATGCAGTGGAAGGTTTTTTAGGGATTAAGTTAATTTTCATGGCAAAGAAGGACTATGCAATTCATCTGATCACTCTTCATAACATTCTGGAGTATATGCAAATTGCTATTATAAAAACTTAAGCAGCAACTTTTCCAATTTCCAATATTTATGTAATTCTCAAAACTTTTGGCCACGACTGTATATTACCAATCAAAAATTAAGCTTTTATATATGAATGGTAGGAAATTTACTAAATATCTTCATGGAACATGATCTTTACCTAATATCCTAATGATTTTTGGCATAAAAGAAAAAAATTATCATTTTGACCCATACAATGTGTTGTTGGCTATTGCTACAAATTTAGCTGTGCTACTTAAGACTGGTTTTGTGGTCCAGGGTCACATTTATTAATTTATTTTTATCTTACTTTTCTTCATTTTCCATTTACAGGGGACCAGAGAAAGCCAGTATTGAAAACGGACTAAATCAGGAGCAGGATCTCAGGAGCACAAAATTATGAGATTTATACTGTTATTTAAAATATTTTTTAAAAATAGATTTTTTTAAATATGTGAATGAGGAAAATAAGACAAACAGAGATATGACTGTTTACTTTTCAGTGTGCAGGTGACATGTTTGTAAAGTTTCAAATTAATTTGTATTTTTTTATCATTTTAATTTGAAAAATAGTAAAAATCAGTGATTGAAAATGTCCAGTAGTGTTATTCTTCAGTGCTTTTCAGATGCCACAGAAAACCAGGATCAATTAAAAACTTTAAATGAAGCTAGAAATTATTTATTAATTTTAGTTATTAAAACAATGAAACGGCATCTCAAAACTATGTACACATCTTCATTCAGTGATTTTATCCCTGACATTCACTAAGATCGTCAACATCATCCAGCATCACAGCTATAAAACACATTTATCATGGTCTCAACCATACGCTACCAGTCAAAAGTTTTTGAACTGTAAGATTTTTATTTTTCTGCTCACCAAGCCTGTACAGCAAGAACTGTAAAATTTTGAAATATTTGTTACTATTTAAAATAACGGTTTTCTATTTGAATATATTTTAAAATGTAATTTATTTCTGTGATTAAAGCTACATTTTCAGCATCATTACTCTAATCTTCAGTGTCACATGATCCTTTAGAAATCATTCTAATATGCTGATTTTTATTTCAACATAGTTTTAATGATAAATATTAGAATGGTTTCTGAAGGATCATGTGACTGGAGTAATGATGCTAAAAATTCAGCTTTGAAATCACAGGAATAAATTTCATTTTAAATTATATTCAAATAAAAATTGGAAAAAACTGTACTTTGGATCAAATAAATGCAGGCTTGGTGAGCAGAAGAAACTTCTTTTAAAAATCATTAAAAATCTTACTGTTCCAAAACTTTTGACTGCTAGTATAACAACATAAACATTTTAGAATATATGGAGTGAAACTGATTTATGTATGTTTAATGAAATCATGTTATGTCTATGTCAAATTAAATTTGATTTAAACGCGTTAAAACACAAAGACCAGAAAATCACATTTGCCAACATCAGACCATCTGTTAGTCAAGGTTATGGCCCATATACTTGTTCAGTAGCTCTAAATGATCTTGGTGTCATTCCTCTGTATCCATCGGTCTTTATGCTGCTGACGGCCGAAGCCTTCGTCATAGTTGCCACTCCGTCTGAAAAGCTGCTGATAGTGGAAAACACAGTAGAATTCCCCATAGAGAGGCGCATAGCCTTGAAGACTAAAACCAAGCAAAACATTGTTTTAGCATTTATTTCTTATGATCTGTTGGCTATAAAACCACATTAATATGGAGCATATTTGTAGATTAACAGTTTTAAGCATTGTCAGCAAAGTAGGTTAACAGCTTAAGAGGCAAAGTCTGAACACTGGCCCAGAACTGCAAACTTCAGCATTTCCTATTTAATGATTTGCTGTGATCCGTGGTCTAGTTGCATTATGAAGGCAAAGTGTTTTTGCTCATTTTGAATCATAAATGTAATGTTCTAAATGTTTAAATTTGAGTGATTTTCAGATCATTATCAGCTTTTATAATTATTGTCTGAACATTCTTACCTCAGTTTCTTTTTGCAGTGCTTGCAGCAGAAACAGCTTTTGTGAAAAATGAATTTATCTGCGGCCATTCTTTCCATTGGGTAAACTGGTTTCAGACAGGCTGAGCATGTTTCCTGAGCTGCTGGCTGAAACTACAGTCACATACAGTAAAAGGGTTAATACACCATTGTTCCATAAAACTCAGGGTCAGAAGTTGGCTTTTTATTCACTTAAGCTATTAGGATGTTATTTTTTGGCTTTTGGAAATCACTGGTGTAAAGTGTTTGCATTGTATCAAGGTAAAAGCTGTGTTTTGGATTCATTATGACTTTCCATTGGTTGGATGGTAAATTATATATTTTTTCTTAGAGATGTGAAATCTTTTTTTAATGTCTGGCATCGCAACATGGTGCAGTACAAGTGCAGTAAGTTCAATAAAATGTATTATTATTATTATTAGTATTATTATCTAAATTCTAGAAACACTTTATAATGAATAATCGTGACCCTCAAAACCAGTTATAAAGGTCAATTTTTTGAAATTGAGATTTAGACATTATCTGAAAGCTATGATAAGCTTTCCATTGATGTATGGAAATGTTAGGATCGGACAATATTTGGCCGAGATACAACTATTTGAAAATCTGGAATCTGAGGGTGCAAAAAAATCCAAAAACTGAGAAAATCACCTTTAAAGTTGTCCAAATTTTAAGTGACCAAAATTAGAGAACAGCAACCACTGTAGCACGAAGGATGATTTCAACTAAAATTTTGGAGGGTTGCAGCTGTCAGAAATCAGTAGGAAGTCTAGACTCTAGAGGCCCTTGCTTTTAGTAACTTCAGCACATCTGTGGCCGTAGGACATCGCTAGTTTCTCACACTGCGCTGATGTGATCTTGGTCCACTCTTTTTCAAGTCTCTTTCATAGTTTGGTAACTGAGGTGGGTTTCTTAGCCATAACTTAGCTTCAAGGAACTGCTTTACCTATTCTGCAGTGTGATGGGTCATTGTCTTGCATGAAAATTGCAGGCTGATTATGAGGTGCTTGCAGGGAAGAAACTGCCTGTTGTTGAAGGAGATTCTGATAAACATTTGTATTCTCCTGCCATGTGTTTGTGTAAGAGACCCAACTCCTGCCGCAGAAAACATCTCCCAATTCATGACACTTCCTCCTCCACCTTTCCCTGGTTTCTTCACGCACTTGGGCTTCAGTCTTTCCTCAGTTTGACACCAAACAAAATGTTTCCAATCAGACCCAGATAAATTAAACTTGGTCTCATCACTAAAGTGAACTTTGGAGCAGTTCCGCATGCTCCTCAGTAAATGTGAGCTTAGACTTTTCATTCTTTCTGTTGATGAGAGTCATTGCAGAGTGTACTTTCAGTCTGATTCTCTTAAACATGCGAGACAGATCCTTACCCTGTTCAGCACTGAACTGGCAAGCAATTCCAGCTGCAGTGCTGAACTGATTTCTCACATTATCACGTCTTCTCATGCGTTTGTCTTTTGTGGGCAACCAGCCTTTTTGGGGGACTTGAATGAATTAGTGTCATTGTAAACCTGCAAATTTCAAGAAATCACAGATTTGGAATGACCAACTTCTCTTGCCTTGGCTGAAAGGGTCATCCTTTGACCTTCATCTGGACAACCTCCTGTCACAGGGTTTCAGTCACCTTAGAGCCGCCCGACATCTTGCAATCTCAGACAAAATTAGAAGAATGCTGCCAGTTAAACAGGGTTTGTCATATAATTAGGGAAATTAGCACCAGGTGCCAGATTAACGCCAATAAGGTATCTGTAAGTGTACTCTAATTTTGATCAGAGTTCCTTTTTAAATATCTAATTTAAGTTTTTTTTTTTTTTTTACTGTGCCTAATTATTACAATTAATTTATGAAATATGCTTAAAACTGCTCTTTTTTCCCTGTTAGGATGAGTTCAAATAGGACTAAGCAGTCACCTTAACATTTAGGAAATTGTAGGTTGTTCTCTAATTTTGATTTCCACTTTATATTTTGATTTATAACCATCTTTGTATGTACGTTAAACACTAAAATGCTTGTTTTTAATGTTACCAACATATTTCTTTTGTATTACGTCCATTTAATCTCATAACAACACTTTATATCATTTATATGAAAATTCATATAATGTAAAGTTGTATGAAAAAAATATGAAGGGCTATCCTTATAAACCTACCCCAGCAAATGCGAAAACGTACAAACACAGGCATATGAATTCATACAAATTTGCAACAAATAGAAATAGTTACGAATTGTCATGCTGTTACTTGTGGTTTTAATAGTTTTACTTGTTAAACATAAGATAAAGCCTGTTTACTGAAATGTATAATGTGACATAACACGTTTCTATCATTTTTATTGACAAATATGGCAGAAATTCAAATTATTGTATGCACAGAAATATTAGAACATGTTTACAGCAAAACCATGAGGAAACAATAGTTTTAAAAAATATTAATTCACAAAAAAACAAACTGAAATACTAACAATGATCTTAAAGGGAAATAGGAATAGTGAAGTAAACTTCTATAGATAAGATAACCAAGCAAAAAAAAAAAAGTACAAAAATCCATCAGCTGTTACATTTTAAAATCTTTCTTTTATGTGACAACCAAAACTGAAATCAATTTACAGTGGGGGACGGTCTTCTCTAATAAAAGGAGTGTTGATTCTTGGGTACGTCACAATTTCTGTTGTGGCTGGACTGGTCACGATGAGCTTTTTAGAAGTTGTCCTGGTTTCTGGTTGGGTTGTCACAACCGTAGAGGTTTTCGAGGAGTAGAACTTGTTGCCGAAGCTGTCCGTCCTCTCATAGTTCTCACTAATGGTTTTTGTTCCGATTAATCTTTCTCCTTCAGGCCTTGTTTGCACTTCCAGCACACTTACTTGCCGGCGTGGATTCGCAGGGCTCGAGGATGCTCCTTTTGTGACAGAACATTGTCTGCGGTCTGAAGGCACACTACAGCAACACTGAAGCTTGGGCTCTTCTTTTGGTTCTTCTTTCTGAGGTGATGGCAACTCCGAAGGCTTCCTTGCCGCAGACTGAATTGAAATAAACGAAGGAGATGCTGGTGAGGCTGATCTCTGTTTAGTTGTGGGAATAAACAGCTCTGGCCTTGACGTTGTCTGTTCATAACCTCTCTTTCCAATCTGGTTTAGAGCTTTTTGTGATTTGCTTGACCCAATGCTGATTTTCCTGATTTTACCTGAGGGAGGTGAACCTTGTACGGCCACCATGGACTCCCTGAAGAGACCAGAGAGTCCTACAATGTCAGAGTCCGATTTCAGAGTCGATACTGAGTAAAGAGCCTTCTTAATGGCCTCCTCGATATCCATGAGTCTTGCAAGCGTTTGGTCTTTTAAACGAATGATCTCCGCACCAGCTTTCTCCAGGTCTCCAAAAGCCACCTCCATGGATGTCATCATCTCAGGTTCACTTGGTGCTTCAATCTGTTCAGGCGTGACTATTTTTGGTTTGATTTTCTTCTCCTGAGGCACGACCCAATCAGGAACGCTCTCGAAAATGTTTTTAAGCGAGCTCACGTCCACTTTGTTGGTGTCTTCTTCGATTTCTTCTACTTTGGAGAGTATGTTTTTCAGTTCCTCTTGCTTTTTCAGCTTGTCAAAGATCTCCATGACCGCTGGCACGTTTCCTTTCATGATTTCATCCATGTGCACCGAGAGCCTCTGCCTTCGCTCATCCTCGGTCTCTCTTCTAATTTTCTTTTTCCGTCTGACCACTTCACTAACTTGTTGACCATCACTTTTTTCATTTCTTTCTTCCTCTGTCTGTTTGACAGAGTCATTTTCATGGGGAGGAGTGATTCCCTGTGCTGTTTCAGTTTCCAGAGGTGTAGAGGTCCTACTGATGTTGTCCGAGTTATTCACGTTTTCTTTTGCCATTTTGATTCTTTTAGGTTTTACAGGAGGCACTGAACCACTCGGCTTCACGCCAAAGTTTTGAAGAGTAGCATGAAATCCTGTAGAAGATTCACTGATGATACTTTCTGCTGAGCTCTTTGGAGTTTCTTCAACAACCTCTACACCACTGAGTTTTTTATCTTCAGGACTTCCAGTGTTGCTCACTGATGTAGTAATATGAAATCCCCTGGAAGATTCATTGACGATGATTTCTGGGGAGCTCTTAGGAGTTTCTTCAACAACCTCTACACCATTTAGCCTTTTATCTTCAGGACTTTCAGTGTTGCCCACTGATGTATCACTGGGCGCGTGTTCAATGGAATCAGCATGCTGTACACTTTTGCAAAGTGCATCTTCATGAGACTTCATGAGAGTTGAAGATAATTCAATCTGCTCAGATGGTGGTTTTGAAGTACCAGGAACTTGGAATTTGTTGAGATGTTCTGCATCAGTTTCAGAACTAAGAGGGTTTGGCTTTGTTTTTAAATGATCAGGTTTAGGTGGGAGAGCTGGTTTGGGTCCAATAGGAGTTTTACGACTTTTAGCAGGTGTTTCTACAGAGATAGGCAAGGGAGAACATGTCACTGGTTTGTTTTCAGATGGTCTTGTGTCAGTTTCCTCAGGTGATTTTACAGCTTCCTTTTCAACTTGAGGCACAGAAGATGTTGCCGACTTATTTTCTTCAGTCCTGTCACTTGGCTGGTTCATCATCACATTACTTGTCTTTTTGCATCCTGCATTTCCTTTACCAGCATTTCTATAAATCATTGCAGCTTTAAAATCACCCTTTGTGACATTAAAGTTTGACTTTCCCAAGGAATTAAGAGCTGCCTGTATGCTACCTCTCATGACATCCTCCTTACTTTCTTGTTCCACTTCAGATTTGGGAAACTCTGAGAGCTCTTCATTCTCAATTGCATTATCATTGTTTTTCACATGTGTAAAACCATGGGTCATTGAACCAGAATCACAGATTTGTTGGGTTTGATTTATTTGGCAAGCATATTTTGCTTGTACACTCTGCTGAAGAGCTTTTGCCTCCATGGTCGCCTGATGAAGGTTCATAATGGCTGTTTGCAGATTCACCAACTCATCGTCTTCAACAACATCAACTAGCTCTGCTTGGAGAATGACTCCGTCATCCATGATATCTCGATTTTGGAGACTTCTTTCTTTTTTCAGATTGTCACCGGTGTCTGGACAATGTTCAGACTGGTTTGTTGCTTCCGGATGATCTTTTTCATTATTTACCAAACTTTCTTTAGGTGACGCTTCTGACTTGTTTTCATCCGACTGCATGTTGAAGCTTGTATCTATATTGGTAGCCAAAAGGGCTTTAATCTCCCTGGTTTTCTCTGATTCCATAGTAGATACACCTATATGTACATCTGACGTTGTATCCTGCAGGAATTTTAGATGATCAAGGTCTTCTTTCTGAATGCAGCTCTGGAATAGCTGCACATTAATACTAGTTTTGTTTGTATCTACTACTGAAGAACTTTCTGGTGAACTAATTTCAGTCTTCAGATCACATTTTTCAGACTCAAGGCTTGAGGGAATGGCTCTAAAACCAATTTTACCAAACTCCATTACCCCTGTACTGTCTTCGTTGTGGATAAATAGAGCATAAACTGTTATCTCTCTCATTCCTGTGGTTCCATCTTGTATTAAGACTCCCTTCCTCAGGAGATTCTCTTGACTGAGTAGATCTTCAGTAATCTGCACCACATTGGCAGTTCTGCACTCTTTATCGTGAGTGAATGGAAGTTGGTGAATGGGGACGTCAACTTTCTGAATCTCCATATTACCCTGACTGTCTTCTTTTAGAAAGGTCACAGTTGGGTTCAAGTTTGTTCCTGTTAGCATTTGAAGCATGATATTCTTTATGCTTCCCGTCACCATCTCCTCATCATGAATTTCTGGTCTTGTATCTTCATTTATGAAATTATATTTTGCTTTCTTAACGTGGCCAGTTTCATTAGCTTCAAGGATGGTTCCATTAGAATGCACAATGCTGAAGTTGCATAAAGAAACTAGAGTTTCTTGTGTGTTCTCCAGGATAGTTTCTGATTCTTCTTTGGTTTGCAGATTGATCTTATCAAGTGGAGTTGATTCAAACATCTGCGCTCTGTTTCTTACATTGGCCTTCAACAGTTCTTCTTCTCGGGTGAAGTTGTCATTTGTTGGTGAGATGTTTTCTTTGTCATGTGTTATTGTTTCGAAGACCTGTTTGGATTTAGATATACTTACAAACAGCTCATTTGTTTCAATGAAATCACTGGTTAGACTGTTATGGTGAATGTCGGATGTTTCTGTCCCATTAGTCTCAGAATTACTCTGTGGTTTCTGCTCTGATCGACTTGTATCCTCACAAACAATGTTTTTCCTTGGACAGAGGTTTTGAGTATCCATCGTTTGAGTTTCAAACATTCTGCGCGTGGCTTTCACATCTACCTTGATGTTCTGCTCTGATGTCACTTCCTCTGATTTGTTGAGTTGAGGATTGTTGACGTCGTTGTAGGAGTTACGCAGAGGTTTTTGATCATGGATCTCCACTGAATTGACTTCATGGTTTTCAAACATCCAGCACCTGGACTGGACCTCACTCTGGTATCCAGTGTCTGAGTCCATGTTAAGAACATCAGCCAGCTCCTCCTCTACCAAACTGTCTACATTTTTCAATTCAGGACAAGTGTGTTTTAGCAGTCGCTTAAGCTCGCATTTTTGTCGGCGTTGGTGCAGAATAGATATTGCTTCTTTTGTAGGGGGTGGTGATGTAAAGGGGCGTTCATGTTCATCAGAGCTGGTTTCCAGATGGTGCATTGGTGGATTTGATTTAGGTGCATATGCAATGCTGTTTTGCGCACCTTCAGCCATCTACAAAAATGAAGAATGACCACATTAGATTATTATGGCTAATATGTAAACCTATTATTGTAAATGGTTAGGATTAATTTTGAGCAAACATAAATTGTTAAGAAGTTAAACATACCTTTGGAACTGTAAGGAAGCCAAACCGCATGCCAAAGAAAACCAGCGTTTTGTGCCAAAAGTTTCTAATGGTTAATAATTTCAGCAATCTGAATACAGGCAGTTGAGAATATTATGACTTATGTTAGTACTATGATTAGGAGCGCAAAGACCGGTGAAAACACCCAGAATAATTATATGGTTTGTCCTGCAAATGAGTGGTTAATCAAACAGTAAATTTAATTTCCTACTGTATGTTATTATTTTATTCCACACCTGAGAGCTAATTTTTTTGAGTATGTAATTACAGAAAGACAAGCTGCTAATGTTTTAGAGCACTAAACATACACACAAAAAAAGCCTGATTATTTTTAAGAATAAGGTGCATAATACAGTATCATCAACTTAATTTTGAATAAAACACAGCATTTACACACACTTTTACAATTTATTCAGAGTTCACAGCAGGGGTGATGTTTGCTAGTGGTTATTTTGTACTGTAAATCAAAGAAGAAGAAGCCAAAATACGTTTTACCACTAGATTAAAGCATATATTTGAAACTAATTTCCTTACCTTGATTGTGTTTAGCCTTTTTCCAGTTGGAGAAGTGATATTCTGGTCCTACAACAAATAAAAAAAAATCAAGGAAATTACAAGTATGTCTGAGCATATATGATCAAAAAGTGATCTGATTTTATGAACCTGAAAAATAACCCTGGACCTCAAAACTAGTCTTAAGTAGCACAGGTATATTTGTAGCAATAGCCAAAAATGCATTGAATAGGTCAAAATGATTGATTTTTCTTTTATGCCAAATATTATTAGGATATTACGTAAAGATCATGTTCCATAAAGATATTTTGTAAATTTTCTATCATAAATATATCTAAACTTAATTTTTGATTAGTAAAATGCATTGCTTAGAACTTTATTTGGACAACTTTAAAGGCGATTTAAAAAATTTTTGCACCCTCAGATCTTGGACAAATATTGTCCTATCCCAACATTTCCATAAATCAATGGAAAGCTTATTTATTCAGCTTTCAGACAACGTATAAATATCCATAATAAAAAAAAGAAATTACCCTCATGACTGGTTTTGTGGTCCAGGGTCACATATTAGCATTTATAAACATCCATGCAACTTGAACTTGTAGCTAGAACCATGACATAAACCATTTTTTCCAGCAGCTGTTACATGCATTTTATTTAGCAGCATTTTCTTACTCCAGCCTGCTTTAGGTTGTCTCATCACCCAGGCCCCAGAGGTCACCACATGTATTATGAAGAATAAAAGTAGCTACAGGTACTAACTGGTTTCAAGAAGTTTCCTGCAGGTTCTGCAGCTGCCACTTTTGACAGATATAGTGCAGACAGCGCTCTGACGGAAATAGAGGGTTTCTCCAATCCGTAGGGAGCAGAGTTTTCTCTGAAGTCGGCGACTGACCTTCTTTTATCCTCTGTAACACAGCAGAAACATCAGAATCATGATATGGGTATTGTGACTCAAACTTTGACTCCTAATTTCCTGAATAAAGAAATGAAATCAAGGTCAACATCTGTGCTTTTACAACCAAGACCCACAAATGCACACATCAGGGGGCACCAAATACTTTCTGAACTGTCAGATACGAGTTTAATTTAAAAAGAACTGTTTGTTTTTCAGTGGGAGGTGAGCAGTCATGTGATTTGTCAGGGATATTGTTTGTTAGTTTTGCAAAATACTTTATCAGTGACCCAGCAAGCTTTCATCAGACTTGTATGCCTAAATATAATGTAGATTATGTCTCTTACAGTAATATGTAGTAGAAAACCCATGAAAGATGTGTTATTTAAAAAAAATCCACATTGCTTTATACATATTTTGGACGGGGGTGCCATTATTTTGATGACGGAAATGATTGCACTCAGTGAGCTACTGCTTTTTTTTTTTTTTTTTACCAAAACACTCAGAAAAATTAAATACTGATACGATGCCACATTGTGTTACTTTTAATTATAATTTTCAGTCGAAGACCAACAAGAGAAGCAGTGTCTTCGCTGCTTTCCTAGCAATAAGAAGAGGAAAAACTTACTAAAGACCTGCGTCTTTGTTCTCTCCACTTAAGCCCTGGTGCCTTTGGGGCTTTTAGTAGACCACGGCTACTGAAAGAGCTTACAAACGGCAGAGACAAGAAATGCTAGATGCCATCCTAGCAGGATGTAAACATGCTGAGGCTTGTCACCATGGCACGATTGTTGAAGGAGCCTACACTTATATCCATCACCACCCGCAAGCTCTTTCAGTAGCTGTGGTCATTGTATCAGTATTTTATTTTCTGAGTTGTGTATTCCGAGTTGTTGCAGTAAAAATAGCAACAATGAGCACCAATAGCTCACTAAGTGCAACCATTTCATGTAATTGAAATTACAGTCAAAACAGTCAAAGTGGATTTTTTTTCAATAATGTAAATCTTTCATGAGTTTTCTACTACATATTTCAATAGGAGACATCATTTACGCTATATAAAGCCATACAAGTCTTGATACCCGGGGTTCTCTTTAACTGTATAAATGAAGCCATCAAGACACCTCCATTCAAAACGTTGCATATTATTATCATACTAACTAAAGCCTTGTAGTAGTTTTGTGCATGCGTGAACATCATGGCAATGTACAACACAAAGTACCTCACATGGGAAACACTTAACATAACACATAAATGCGCGTAACCAATGTAAATCAAGCAAGCTGCTATGCATAGGCCACAAAGTGTTAGCGGACCGGAGGGAATTATATGGAATATTTTCCAGAAAACTTCTTGCACAAAATAAATTCCAGCACTTTCAAGGACCTGTATCTATGTGTGTTTATTTTCAAAAACTTTCCAGGGCCTTGAATTATTTTTTTTTCAGTTATACAAACTTTCAAGGATTTCAGAACCCATGGGAACCCTTTTTATTGCATATCAGATCATTCACGCATCACATTTGGATAATAAAAAACCATCATGGACCTCTGCTTTTTGAAAACCCTACCATTGATTTATTGGTTTTTACACCAAACAGTTAATCTCATACTTCCATTAAGGCTTTTTTTGTTGTTGTTGTTATTATTGTGATACCCATTTTGTAAGTGTTTTCTTGTTGAAATGGTGATGGTTATTGCTCTGTCAGCTCTCATTACAGTAATGTGGACAGCTGCTATGAATGCAAGTCATCATTGTAGTGTGCAAAGCGTGCTCAGAAACTAGACTGGAAAACATCTGACTCTCCGTGACACAGATACCAATGGGATTTCCAGTCGGGAACCAAGAACCAGCACACAGCTTGCTTGAATGAGCAGAAGGGTATCAGTTTCAAGGGCAAAATATCATCTTGCTCCAAGTCTGTGTAATAAATTTGTGATCAACTCTGTATTTTAGTATATGAATGTTTTGCAGGCACTGAAACTCACTGTCTGATAGACGTGTGTCTATTTTTTATTGTAGTAAAACATTTATTTGGGAAGTGCATCTGCATTAAATCACCTTGTTAATCACGTGATCTTGGTGTCACAATGATTATGGGATTGGTTCTATAATCATTGGTTAAATGACCATCTTTGCTGTCCAGTTTACCACAAAAGCATTCTCCAAAAGCTATTAATTAACAATACATGGTAGATTTTCTTTAAAACAGTCTAAAAATAAAGTGTGATGACGATAAGTGAAGCAAAGTGTCCAAATAGACATCCTCTTTAACACATTTCAGCATGTAAGTAAGTAGAAAATTAACATGCTTATTTATTTGCTGGTTACTAATGTTCCAACCATAGTAAAATGTTTTTAAAACATAAATGAATAATCTAATTCTGAAAATCCCACGTCCCTGGTCACACAACAGTGGTCTTCTATAACAGACATGTTTTGGGAAATCCTCTTTAGCATACGCACTATTTGATGCAATATAACAGTTTAAAAATGTGTAAACATAAACTCACCATTCAGCGCTTTTTCTCTTTGTTCATAAGCTGAACTCAAATCCCTCTGAATTACTTTGTTACTTAGTTCAATAATGATCCTTTGACTGGTCTAATGGCCATGTGTGTTCTCCGAGTGTGTCAGCAAGCCTGTGGCCGTTTCTGTGCTGGTAACAGCTGACCCTGTCGGCTCCCATGAAGGGATAAGTGCCAACCAGCTATTTTAGGAGCTATTCTGCTATTGCTACACCAGGCTGAGTCAATCACTTGTTGAGATACATACCTACTTTTCTAGTTTGCCCCAACCCAGCACTCAGAAATGACTAAAATAAGCATGTTATTTTCATCTTGTATCATTGTGAACAGTTGTTGCACCTGCTGTGATGTCATCTGGTGTTACAATTTGGAAACCTCTCACATGTGGCCCAAGTTTTAGAATATAAGGTATATTTTCTATATTACATTGGTAGTTTGATTTGACTCTGTTTGCAATGTTATGTGCTTTGTGTCTTGCATGCTCTTGTATATAGTTTGCTCTTGACATTTAGGTCACATGATAGTCTGTCAGCATGTGAAATTTAACCTTGAACTAGAATCCTTATTAGTAGTGTTTACTGAAGTATAAGCACTGCCCATAATTTGGTTTAAGGTGCTGAATAATTCCCAATCCCAAAACTATATGCAGCTATATGTTTTAAGTGATCAAATTTACAATTTTATCACTGGTTAATAAAAATTAAAAGAAAGGAAATCCAGAAAACCCTAGAAATCACTTAGAAATGCTGTTAAATTGCCCATGAGGCAAACTGAAAATATCAAAATTTGTTATTTTGTTATGTTGCTTATGTTAAACTGCCCCCCCACACATCAATCTACACTCCATACACCATAATGGCAGAATTTCTTAAAACTGTTTTTTTTTTCTTAAACACCAGTCTTTGTAAAAATAGAAACTTAAATTATTCCATTGCATAAGTATTCATACCCTTATCTGGGACTATTGAAATTTAGCTCTGGAGCATTCATATCGCTTGCAGATGTTATTACACTTTGAGTGAAATTAACCTGTGACAAATTCAATTGAATGGGAGTGATTTAGAAGGGCACACGTCTTAAGAGGTCTAACAGCTGAAAATGCATATCAGAGCAAAAACCAAGTGCTGAGGTAAAAAAAAAAAAACTGCCTGGAGAGCTCAAAAACAGGATTGTGTCAAGCTATACATCTCGGGAATAGTTCAGAAAAAATTCTGCTGCATTGAAGGTTCACAGGGCATGTAGTCTCTGTTACCTTTAATGGAAAAAGTTTGAAAGAAACTCTTCCTAGAGCTGGCCTCCTGGCCAAACTGAGCAATTGAAGGAGAAGGGCTTTGGCTAGAGTGGTGACCAAAAAGCTGATAGTCATTCTAGTTGAGCTCCATGATCATATGTGGAGATAGGAGAAACCTATAGAAGAACAAACATCACTGCAACACTCCACCAATCTGGGCTTTATGGCAGTGTGGCCAAACTCAATCCTCTCCTCAGTGAAGACGCATAAACTTGGAATTTGCAATAAAGCACCTAAAGAACTCTCAGATTGTGAGAAACAAGATTCTCTGGTCTGATGAACCTCAATTCCAAGCATCATGTTTGGAGGAAACCTGGCACAGTTTATCACCTGCAGAGTACCATCCCAAAATTAAAGTGTGCTGATAGCAGCCTCATGCCTTGGGGCTGTTTTTCAGTGGAAGGGACTGAGGGACTCAGAGTAGAAGGAAAAGCTCAGTGCACCAAAATATTGAGATAGCCCTACGCAGTCCAGAGCATTCAGAACCTCAGACTGGGCAGGTTGTTCACTTTCTAACAGGACAGCAAGAGTGGCTTATAGACAACTCTATGAATGTCTTTGAGTGGCCCAGCCAGAATCTGGGCTTAAACACAATCAAATATTTCAGGAGAAACATAAAAATGTTTATCTATTCCCATCCTAGCCGACAGAGATTGAGAGGTGAAGAGGTGAGGAGAAGAATGGCAAATAATTGCCAAATGCTGATGTGCAAAGCCTGTTGCATCAAACCCCTAAAGACTTGAAGCTTTAAAGTGCTTCAACTAAGTACTGCATTAAGTGTATGAAAACTTATGCAATGTACTTATTTGAGTTTTTTAATTGTAATAAATTTGCAATGTTGTCACAAATCTGTTTTTTGCTTTGTCATTGTGGTGTATGGAGTGTAGATTGATGTGGAAAAAAAAGTTAGGCTGCAACATAAAATATGAAAAAATGACTTACACAAAACACTGTATATACCCCATGATAATACCCTGGCAAACCCCTAAAGCACCCTAGCAAATACCCAGAACACCCTGGCACAATAGCACTGACTTTTACATATGCAATCACTCATCATTTTATCTTTATAAAATCTAAAAATCATGTTATGTATATACTCACCCTCTGGAGGGGATATTTTTTCACTAGAAATGCCAGAAATGGTCTTTCTTCTTTCAGATCGTGTTATCTCCTTTGATCTTGCACTCTGAAAGAGTAATTATTTCATCAGTAAATACAAATGACTCTTGCTCAAATGCACATCTCTGTAAGGTTCAACGGTTTACCTTTGTAAACACTTGAACCTCTTTAGTCACTTTCTCCTGTTCATTATGGATGTTATTAACCTCTGCCTCTACTTGTGGCTTCGTGTCTTTAGCATCCTTGTGATTGGGAAGAGTAGTTTTATTGGCTTTCTCAGTGCTCACTGATGCAAATGCCGTCTTGCTCTTCTTGGACTCGGGCTGGGTGGTGCTCTTTGACTCAAAAAGTGCCCTGAGTGCTGTGGTGCCTGTAGGTCTGTGCCGAGGGAGGCTCTCCATAGACTTACTGCGGGAGAGAGGAGAGGTCCTGGACCTCTCTTTGACCTCAGTCTTCTTCATTATTGTCTCAGCTCTGATCTCATTCTCACTGAGAGGAACTGGTGTGATCTGCATGTTGAGCTGGAGGAGATAAATTAGAAAACACATTCACAGTTTTAAGTTGTTATTTTAGTTTTCTTTGTGCACAAAAAGTATTCTAATCAAAGCTTAATAACATTAAGGTTGAACCATTCATGACTATTTTAATGACTGTCCTTACTACCTTTCTGGGCCTTAAACATGTCAGTTACATTGCTGCCTATTGCAGGGGCAGAAAGCTCTCGAAATTCATCAAAAATACCTTTAATTTGTGTTCTGAAGATGAACAAAGAGGTCTTACAGGTTTTGAACGACATGAGGGTAAGTATTTAATGACAGAATTTTAGGGGTGAACTATCCTTTATCCCCCATCTGCGTTTGAAGGAAGTACCGGTCTAAGATACCCAGATGACTGCTATTAACGACAGTCATTATTGGGGAATAAATTACCTCAGTCATGTTTTGACTGACCAATCAGAACCAAGCATTATAGAAAGCTGTGTAATAATACTGAATAATGTAATAGAGCAAGTGAGTTGTTAAGTGTTTTTACCTCATCTGCCGAATTAACTTCTTTGGTTTTTCTTTCCGGAGAGTTTTGGTACCTGGTGGTGGTGAAGACATGATGGTCAGAAGGTCTGATAAAATCATATATTTCATTTTATTTATTTCAACTGATTTCAGTAAATAGAATTTTTAGTTTCACTTTTTGTTTAGGTATAGTTTACAGTTCTGTCATAGAGTTACACATTAACATCGAGTCTATTAAGAGAGAAGAAACTTCTATTGTATAGAAAAAAACTATGACCAGCAACTATTTGGTCACCAACATTCTTTAGAATATCTCCTTTTGTGTTCAACAAGAGAAAGAAACTCCAAATACAAGTTTGGAACAACTTGAGGGTAAGTAAATGATGACAAACTAATAAAGTATAAATTCTCAGTTTGGATTACTGAGAGTTTCATATATATAGTCATAATTTATTAACATTTTTCAAAGCCCTTTCAATCCTCTTTTTTCTGTGTAGGAGATCTCTAGTTTGAACCATCATGAGGACGAGTAAATAATGGCATTGCATTTATTTTTTGGTGGACTATGCTTTAAAAGAAAGAGGAGCATCTCTCTCACTGTGCCACAAGCTGAGAGACAGACTTCTTCCTGTCTCTAAATCCAACTTCAGTCCAGTGGTCGGTTGAAACACTTCTGAGAGACTGAGCCCTCCGCAAGCTGCTCTTCACTTCCATTTCTTCTTCCTCACCTAGTACTCTGTCCTTCATCCCAGCCCAACCTACACAGTCTGAACACATATCACATGGTGTATGACAGGGAGCACATCTGTGGCATTTTTAAAGCAGTAATGAGAAAAGCATTTAAATTGCATGTTTAAAACAGTTTTCAGATTTAACTTTAAAATGAACATGCACAGTAAGAAGAAATGCTTCTTCATTTACTTTGTTTTTAAATTATACAGAAAATAACATCTTTGATTAACTGACCCACGGCACATTACTCATATTAATCATTACCTGCCGTAATATGTAATTTATCATCTGCTAACAGATAATTAACTCTCTCGTTTACCGAACACTTTTAATCCATTGTTGTGCATTTAAAAACAATATAGATTTTAAATAATGGCCTAATTTCATTTTAAAATTACTTTTACAAATGTAGATAAGTTTCAGACACAAGCTTTTAATACATATAGGCATGAAATTGTTCAAATAAATGAATATTTTACCTCTGAAAAGTGTGTTGCTCGCTTCATTCACGGATGCCTAGAGATAGTTCTCTGTGCATCACGCGGGGAGCTTGCTGTGCAGAATCTGCGGGCAAAGTCCAGGTGTTTTATTACACCTGGCGCTGGGAAAACTGCCTCATGTGAAGGTTTGTACCCTGTAAAAAGCCCGGAGAGAAAAAATCTGATTGCAGTCAATAAAACACATGGCTGCGTAACAAATGCAACTCTTACGTGTCATCTCTGCTCATATGTTATGTAATATGTGCAAATCAAAAGTAGGCTTTATCAGGCCTGGTTGTCTGTCACTATAGGAGATTCTCTCACATCTATGGCAATGATACACAAAATGCATGTTATTATTTTTTAGTACTGACCTGAATAAGATATTTCACATAAAAGACATTTACATATAGTCCACAAGAGAAAATAATAGTTGCATGTATAAAAATGACCGAATTAAAAAGTTTACATACACATGATTCCCATCAATTCTTTGTTTTTGTTTTTTTACCAGTTTTATGTATTTGAACCATTTTCAAAAATGACTGAATAATTTTGAGATTCATCTTTAAACACTGAGGACAATTGAGGGACGCATATGCAACTATTACAGAAGGTTTAATCACTCTCTGATGCTCCAGAAGAAAGCACAATGCATTAAGAGCCGGGGGTGTAAACTTTTGAACAGAATGAAGATGTGTACACTTTTTTATATTTTGCCTAAATATCATATTTTTTTTCATTTTCTACTGTCCTTCAGAAGCTACAGAAGATACTTACATGTTTCCCAGAAGACAAAATAAGTTCAATTTACCCTGATCTTCAAATTCAAAAAGTTTTCATCCCTCAGCTCTTAATGCATCATGTTACCTTCTGAAGCATCATTTGAACCTTCTGCAATAGTTGCATATGAGTCCCTCAGTGTGAAAAGATACAGTCTCGAAATCTCAAATCATACAATCATTGTTAGAAAGTGTTCAAATACACAAAAAGGCTTAAAAACCAAATAATCTGAGGGACCTGAAGGATTTTTCTGAAGAACAGCAGGTAGTTAAACTGTTCATGAACAACTATCACTAAACAAAAACAACACAGTATTAGGAATCATGTGTATGTAAACTTTTGAACAGGGTAATTTCTATAAATTCAACTTATTATTTTCTCTTGTGGACTACTGTATTTGTAAACATATTTTATGTGAAATATGCTAAGTAAAAAATAATATCCCTCTTATTTTGGTAAAATAATTAATATTTTGCAGATTCTGCACAGTGTATGTAAACTTTTGACACATTTTTCCCCCATGGATACATTGTTATCTGTGTTTATTTAGCAAACATACTCTTGTAATCCAGAGTTAATAATTTGAATGTTTAATCTTATCTTAATCTTAATTCATATTAAAAGCATTATCTGCAATTTCTCCTTACATTACATGATGATAGGTGTTAAACAGATGGTTAGATTTTATTACTCAACCATGACTAAGGTCACGTCTCTGGGACCCCTGATGCCTTCTCTTATTAGGGTCAAGCTGCCTTTTGACTTTTGCCCTTGTAGGGTCGAGGTACGAGAGACTGCTGTAGACACTTATGTTCAGGGGTCAGTTCCGAGTCTGAGAGCCGGCGCGGCATCTCGTTCCTAAAAAGAGCAGCCAAAAACAGCTATGAGGCATTTTGTTGTGTCTAAATTCTACATGCTGTTCTCTATTAGCAACTGTAAAGCCCGTTGTGAAATGCATGGATTAACCTATGGGTCCAAATTTGTATGGTTGTCATAATCTGCACACTTTGTTCTGTTAATAAGTGTGACAGATTTTTGCATGTTATTTGATATAATCACTTCTTTGTGCTACTTGTCCTGTTTTTTTCTGCTTCAGTGCTTTGAAAGCACTGAAAACAGTTTAAGAATGGATACCGTAAAGACCTGATAACCAGTGAATGATTGCATTGTTTTAGGGCAGTAGTGTGTCTTGCATCATAAACACACTGGGATAAAAAAAACAACAAAAAAAACCCCATACTTTTTTTTTTTGAGTTTCCATTTTTAGCATTATTTTTCTAGTTTATACTTTATATTAAAAAAAATGATTGAGAAAGTGAATAAACAGAATTTATCAGGTCTTACTTTGATTCAGAGGCAAAGTTCAAATTATCTTCATTTTGCAGTTCATTGCGTTAACATCTTCCTTAGCCAGATTTTACACTCTAAAATTACTGTAAAATAGTTTTAAGGTAATACCTGAGCAGCTCCTCGTCATTAATCCTAAACTGCTTAGTTAATTTGCTGTGTCTGTTTGACAAATTACCTTTTTTAAAGCCATATATCTTTGCACTAACACTAGTTTGTCTGCTCTCAGTGCTTGCACTTTGCTGTCAAATTATTTCCTTTAGTTCTGTTGCCTATTTTAAGCTAAAGGCCTCAGTTGGATTGCAGGTGCAAGCTATTTTTACCAACTGTTAGTGGCACTGAGGAACTCTGCAAATCCCTTGAGTCATCCACGATGCCCAAAGCGAGACTGATAAATGATTACTTTGCAGACAGACTTTAAGCACAGAAAGAAATCTTTGTATTTGACTCGTAATTTATATATTCTATCACGTGAAACATGCTAAAACAAACTGTGTTGTCATTGTGTGGTCATTTATCATTATGAGTCATCACTTATGATTTAAAGGAATAGTTCACCTAAAAATCCCCCCACATGAGAGCACCTACGAAGAAGGACACTGTAATCCTCATGTCTGTGTGGGCTGTCATATGTGTTTAGTGCATGAACAGCTCACTTGAATGAACTTCAGCAGTCCTTGACAGTCCAGGAAATGACTGGATTTGAGTTGCTGCCTTGATCTGACAGTCTGTCTCATCTAAGACTCTTCCATAGTCAATGGGGCAAAGAAAGGTATTTGTTTTGTATTTCCTGAGTCCCCAGGGTATCATTCACCCCTATATCTCTGATCAAAGATCAGCTGTGTGTTTAAGTTAAGTGTTGAATGAAAGGACTGTAGATCTGTTTACTGCATAACAGTCCTCTATACAGTATGTTGTTTACTTTGAACAGTCTTATTTAAGAAACCTGTTTTTTTATGATTTAATGAATATGTAAAATATGTAAACATTTCATTTTTAAGATTTAATGAATGAATATTAACAGTAATTTACTCTACCATTTAAAAGTTTTTGAACAGTAAGATTTTTAATGTTTTTAAAGAAGTCTCTTCTGCTCACCAAGCCTGCATTTACTTTAAATACAGCAAAGTTTTTAAATATTATTTTACTATTTAAAAGAATTGATTTCTACTTGAATATATTTTAAAATGTAATTTATTCCTGTGGTCAAAGCTAAATTTTAAGCATCATTACTTCAGTCTTTAGTGTCACATGATCTTTCAGAAATCATTCTAATATACTTATTTGCTTCTGTTTATTAGTAGTATTATCAATATTTAAAAAGTTGAGTACTTTTTTGTATTCTTTGATGAATAGAAAGATCCAAAGATCAGCATTTATCTAAAATAAAAATATCTAAAATTATCTAAAATCTTTGTAACATTTTACACTATACCATTCAAAAGCTTTTTTTTAAAGAAATTATAGAAATTAATCCTTTTATTTCTGCTTTAAATTGATCAGATGTGATGATAAAGGCATTTACAATGTTACAAAAGATTTCTATTTTAGATGAATGCTGTTCTTCTGAATTTTGTATTCATCAAAAAATTCTACTCAGATGATTTCAACATAATAACAATAAATAAATGTTTTTTGAGCAGCAAATCAGAATATTAGAATGATTTCTGAAAGATCATGTGACTGGAGTAACAATGCTAAAAACCCAGCTATGAAATCACAGGAATAAATTACATTTTAAAATATATTCAAATAGAGAAGTTATTTAAAAAGCACAAATATTTCAAAATTTTACTGTTTTTTTTTTTACTGTACTTTGGATCAAATGAATGCAGGCTTGGTGAGCAGAAAAGACTTCTTTAAAAAAAGAAGTGTTCAAAAACTTTTGACTGGTAGTGTACAGTACATGACAGGTTTTACTTGGAATATTATCCTAAATTTTTTAAATTAATTAATAATAAACTTTACTCACCCTCAGGCCATTCAAGATGGAGATAAGTTTCTTCATTGAAACAGATTTGTAGAAATTTAGCATTACATGACTTGCCACCAATGGATCCTCTGCAATGAATGGGTGCCGTCAGAATGAGAGTCCAACCATCTGACAAAAACATCATAATAATCCACACAACCTCATTCCATCAATTGAAATTGTTACAAATGTTGTAAAGTGAAAAGTAAGAATTTATTTGTGCATTTGTAAGAATTGTTCTATTCCATTAAACAAACTTACCTGAATCTCAGACATACTGAGAGTAAGTGATTTTCACCAATTTTTGTGCTTTGCGCTTCTGGGTGGCCATTTTCCCCTCATGTTCATCTGCCAGCGTGTGTTCACATGACCACAGGCTAGTACAAGCGTTTTATCTCAGCCTGTGTAACAAGCACTTTTAGCAACTTGCAGTCTTTTCATGCAGTAAAACCAGCTTTGTGAAGCCCCAGGGTTGACCATCACCATTTCACAGCGCTGTGAAACAGCTGGCACCTTTACATTTCATTTCTTATCTTTGCTATTGAAACCCACAGAATATACAGGTTGGTGTCGAGTCAGGCCTACTGTGAAAACTGCATCTCTGTAAAGTGCAATATAAAAGAAACAACGTGAAGCATCTCAGACTTAGAAAACAGAGCACTGCTTCATATAAAGAAAATATAGCTGGCTTTTTTGGGTTTTGAATGTCTCCACGGAGGGCCGTCTGTGGGGAAGCCCTGTCACTGGTTTGTAAAATGGCAATATTAAATCTTAGCATTTGTAGGAAGGTTAACACACTTGTTTTATTTAAATATAGGTGAGGGAAAGGAAAAGATGGAAAAGCTATATACTTCTTTAAAAGCTTTATGTGCATTTGCTGACATTCCCCCAGGCATACATTGGATTCATAATGTTTGCCTTCCTTTGACAGATTTTAAAGCCTTACAGGACATGTTTAACACCCAGGCCTCAGGACAGGCATGGATGGTTTTCATGGTTCATCAAGTGTACACAGTAGACCCTGTGCCTTGTTCTGAGTAGGGTTCACAGTCACAGAATAAACGGTAATCGTCACCTTGACATTACGCAAGAAGAGGATTAATCCATCACTACACGTTTTGAAGAATGAACACTAGTTATTAAAGTACGTTCAGGTTTGTACAATTAAATACTGTTTTAGTGTCTTTACTTCAACTCCATGCTTTAAAAAAAAAGAAGTTCTAAATGTCTTTCTAAACGTAAGAAAATAAACCTTCTTCTTGAGTAACCGATGAGCGCCGCCATGATGGATTACAGCTTCTGGTTTGATGATCACGTGTCTTCCAGTTTCCATTTAAATCCATGTTAAAACGGGTAAAAAGACATTGAATTGATTAAACTGAAACTGTTTCAATATTACTAAATATAAAAATATGTACAGGTTAAGCTGTGCGGTTGTTGGCTCCCAACACCAACAGCAATAAGATTAAGGAATTCTTTAAAGTAACGTACTTGTTTTGCGTACCAGCAAATCTATCTCTGTCAGGTGATTACATACAAAAAAAAAAAAACGGTCGTTGCGACACTATAATATGACAAAACTATGGCGCTATGTGCTTTTTAAAATCGTTTTCGTATGAATAATGTATCCATGGGTACCAAAGACGTCACTTCCGCTATGCTCGCCGCCATATTTGTGTCCGATATGATAACAGGCACAGCGCATCTAAATGAGATTTATTAATAAATTGAAACAAGAAATTACTTTTTATCACTACTTCCCACACTGTGTATTTGACTTGATTGTATGTTTAGGACAGATTGTGTAAATTATTGTGAACGTAGTCGCTCGGTGAAGGCTTTAAGACCTGGAAGAATCCTTTGCCGGCTGGTCACTACTTCACAGCGAACGGGACTCGCGCTGACGGCACTAATACAGTCCGCGCTTAGATTTCGGCAAATTAGTTTTGCCGAATGCAAAAAAATGTGATTATTGAGCATAAGCCCAACATCCAGCAAGCCAAGGGAAGACGTCTTTCACGTTTTGTGTATTCATAAACCCGGATCTCATTATTGAAGCTCAAATTCAAGCACCAAAAGCATGCGATTTCTTTGTTTAAAAATATGCTTTTTCATTCATCCAGACTATATGGCCGCATAACATTTTAGTTTACTTTAGTTTATTACATCACTTGTGCAGCCAGTCACAATTCACAATGGTACCATTTACTCGGGATGATGATTTGTGTGTGTGCCATTTTTGTATGACAAATAATTTTTAGGGTAATTGTACATAAATAGTTTTAGCAAAACAAATATGATTATTTTAAGAACCTTTTTTACATGTATATACTTTACTGCAGGCGTTGCAATGACGAACGCTATGTAGTACAATAGTTTAGCGTTTATTATTTAATTTTCATAATTCACTAAACACCGCGCATGTTCTAAAATGCCTTCAACTGTAAACACTCTTGCTCTTAAGCCTAATACACACTGAAACAAATAATTTACGGCATCTGGGTGTACTGTAAGTCACTATTCTCTGCATTAGCACTGTTTTGAACTTACTGTTTGAATGCATTCTCGTTTACTAAATCTTTTGACGTACGAGTTGATCGGTTCAAAATGTAATTAACTGATTATTTTCATTTTTAGGCATTATTTTCGTTATCATCTACTTATTTACAATCTTAGTCAATAATTAATTATTATTGCACTACTCTTGTTGTGCCGAAAAAACACCCTGCTGTGAAAAGCACCTGCGTGAATGACACCGGTACACTAAAGGCTATATGCATACCGACCCACTTCAAGCACTGCTGAGATCGAATAAATCTGTAGTTAGGTTTTTTTCTGATGACTGTTGTTACAGCTAACAGAACAACATATCCCGGGCATATTGTATCCCTGTTGTGAACAGTCTGGGAGTTTTGTTGATCTTCCTCTGGTAGTTGTGGCTGCTGTGACCATAGACTAAAACAGGTAGCGCGGACACAAAAATGGCGGCGATAAAGCACAGTGACGTCACATGGTCCCTATGAATATTATCGGCTCGGAAAATACGTTATTTTGACTAGAAACCGGAAGTGTAAAGCATCGTTTCAGTCAAAATAAAGCATACTACACACTTTCCACCTTAAAACTACACTTTTTAAAATACTTTTTTATTTATAAGATTGAACTTTGAACCTTCTGAGCTGGACAGTAGGATGTTTAATGTTTAAAGTCTCTTCTAAGCCTGCATTTATTTGATCCAAAATACAACAAAAGCAGTAATATTGTGATTTTTTTTTACTATTTAAAATAACAGTTTTCTATTTGAATATATTATTTAAACGCAATTTATTCATGTGATTTCAAAGCTGAATTTTTAGCATCATTACTCAGTCTTCAGTGTCACATGATCCTTTAGAAACCATTCTAATATTCTTATTTGCTGCTCCAAAACATTATTATTATTATTATTAGTAGTAGTAGTAGTAGTAGTAGTATTACTAGTAGTATTATAATTATGTTAAGTTTCTTTGGTGAATAGAAAGTTCAGAAGAACAGCATTTATCTGAAATAGAAATATTTTGTAACATTATAAATGTCTTTATCATCACTTTCGACTAATTTAAACCATCTTTGCTAAATAAAATGATTAATTTTTATAATTTCTTTCGCAAAAAAAAAATGGTATAGTTTATAATGTTACAAAAGATTTTTATTTCAGATAAATGCTGATCTTTGGATCTTTCTATCAAAGACTGTACTCAACTGTTTTAAATAATGATATTTCCCCCCCCCCCCCTTGAACAGGAAATCAACATATTGGATGATTTCTGAAGGATCATGACATTAAAGACTGAAGGAGTAGTGATGTTAAAAAATGTAGCTTTGATCACAGGAATAAATTACATTTGAAAACATATTAAAATGGAAAGCAGCTATTTTAAATAGTACAAATATTTCACAATATTACTGCTTTTGTTGTATTTTGGATCAAATAAATGCAGGCTTGGTGAGAAGAAGGACACTTCTTTAAAAAACATTAAAAATCTTAGTGAAGTGTAAATTTGAAAACTAATAAGTATGGTGTAGTTTCTGATAAACCTAAAACAACACTACACTATGAAAAAAATTTGAATAAAAAACGTAACCACCATTAACTTTAACTAAAACTAAAATAAACCTGAAAATGTAAACGCACAAATAAAATTGTCAAACTTAAAATAACCCTTCAAACCCGTGACCTTGGTATTGCTAGCTTTATTTTTGCCAGTTAAATTGCAGAAACACCAACAAACTACACACCAAGCCAAGATGTTTCTGTTCTATCATATGCAGTTATTACTTTTATTAAACTACTGAAACTGCCAGATTAGCTAATTCTTCATCAGATCAGTTGTCTGAGCTGTTTTCCCTCTCACATTGCTGTTTGGCTGCAGGCCACTTTGTTGCCATTTATACTGACTCTTGATATGCTTTCGGTGCTGGCAGCACATGATTTTGGCAGCTTCAGGAGATGTGTGGTTTTTTTCTATTCTGATACTCCTATCAAACATGAAGATCTACCACCACAAAGAGCCTATTCTATTGCTTCTGTTGGGTCAACATAATGCACCAGTTTAAACTGTGATTTGTGCTAAAAATGGATGCACTGCCCTGCAGTACACTCTAGTGACCTCTTCTGCTTTTTTAGTGGGTACATAATGTGATAACAATCAGCTGATCTGATGACAAGCAGTTAGAATTGAATAGAGGAAGTAAAGGTTTGCTTCAAAATAATTTTGAAAGTTGCTCCAATTTTGTGGCATTTAATAACAATTTAAAAGTATGCAGCTAAAATGCCTTAAATTATTTTAATTCCTAGCTATATACTGTGTATTGAGTTTTTTTATTTGACACCCAGTCCTGACGCAGTTTGTATTTAATTGTCGATTCACAGAAAGTTAACTGAGGCCACCTAGTGGAACGCGACTGCTAACTAGTCGACTTTAAATTAGGTTGACTAGTAATTATTTGTCGGGGTCAAACCGGCTGCTTTCCTTAATTTGTTTTAAAGTCTGTTTCATAAGCTGTTATGAACAGCTTTCATGTGACTGGATTTCTCATCCCATCTGGACTGCAAAGTGCCCCAATTTATCAGACGTTTACATAAGGTCGACACAAGTTCAACTCAACCATGGCCATATTTCTCTCCAGGTTTAATATAAACAGGTAGCACAGTGCAATCCAGCATTCATGTTTTATGTGCTCGATTTTGTTTACTTGAAACGCAAATTAAGTAATTAACATGCATGCGTTCATTTGAATAAATTTTCTGTCAAGTTGTGATTTAGTTTCTGTCATCTGGCCAGACTAATTTGACAGAAGTTTCCGTGTATTTTCTGATAACAGCCAACCTTTTGGAAAACAATATTTTCAACTAGCATATACAAGGTCATGAAAACTGGGCCACAGATCGGCTTTGTTTATCGTTGTAATACTTCAAATCGACCGATAGAGGACAGGAAAGAGTCGTTGTCAAGACACATCAGCTTGAACATTAGAAAGCACAGGGACAAAGAGCTGTTGTTCAGTCATGCAGATTACTCCATAAATCAAGACTACTGTATGGTAACATGATAAGCAGACCTTCGTCTTTATGAAACCATTGCTGGTTTCTGCTTGTTTTTCTTTTGGATGTGTTTTTAATTAGCTACAGGCTCTGTTAAATAACGGAGTATGTTAGTAAAAATGCCTAAAAATTGGTTTTATTTACCCTATTTAAGCAGTTTAAGCCAGACTAAGATGATTTGTTGGTCTCTAAACTGCTTTAAGTTGTTCTTCCATCCTAGTATTCAGCTAGTTTAGTTGGTCAGCCAACTGCCCTCTCAGCCTGACTAACTGAATTTTTTTTTTTTTGTCAAATCATTGCTAATTGTTTTCTTTTTTTCTTTTGAATGTGTTTTTAATTAGCTGCAGACTCTGTTAAATAATGGAAAATGATAGCAAACTGCCTAAATACTGGTTCTGACTTACCCTATTTGAGCAGTTTAACTCAAACAAAGATGATTTGTTTGTATAAGCTGGTTTAAGATGATCTCTCAGCCTTGCCAAGCTGGTCTTAGCTGGTTTAAGCTGTTCTTCCATCTTAGTGTTCAGCTAGTTTAGTTGATCAGCCAGCTGGTCTCTCAGACTGAATAGCTGAAGTCATTGCTAATTTTTGCTTGTTTTTCACTTGAAAATATTGCAAATAAGCTCCATATGCTGTTAAATAGCAGAATATGTTTCTAAAATGCATATAGGTTGGTTAAGTCTGTTTTAAACTCCACGCTAGTTTTGTGTTTTTTGTATAGAAAACACAGTTTCTAACTTTAATCGGTTTAAACAGTTTAACCCAGACTAAGAAGATTTGTTGTTGGTTTTAGTTGGTTTAAGATAGTCTTAACTGGTTCAAGCCATTCTCCCAGCCTGACTAGCTGAAATTCTTTCTTTATTAATTAGCTACATACTCTGTTAAATACCTGTATATTTTACTAAAACAGGTTAGTTAAAATCTAAAGTCTGCCCTAAGTTACTGTAAACTTGTGCATTCTGTAGGAAATGCTGTTTCTAACTTAAATCTATTTAAGCAGTTTAACCCAGATTAAGACTGGTAACTAACTGGTTTAAGATGGTCTTTCAGCCTTGCCAAGCTGGTCTTAGCTGGTTGAAGCCATTCTCCCATCCTGACTAAGCTAGTGTTCAGCTAGTTTAGTTGGCAGCCAGCTGGTCTCTCAGCTAGACTAGCTATAAGTGCTAAAACCACCTCTGAAATCATCCAACAGATCAATCTGAACAAATGAAAAGTTCCAAAACCCTTTCTAATACCAGCTGAGAACAGTCTGGCCAGACTGGGAAGCCAGCAAACCGGTCTTAGATACTTTAAGACATTTTGTTGAACAGGTATATACATAAGCTTACTGAGTATGAGAAACTTCAAAGAAATGTCTAGAATATCAAGGAATATATTGTATATTGCAAGTCCAGATTTAACACAAGTGTAAGATGGTGTTTGAATAAAGTTGGCTCTGCCGTGCAGGGTATCCGAGTTCCTGGCAGTGCCAGCTGGAAGAGCCACAGGCCGATGCCAACATCCCCCCCTCTACCTGGCATTGTGCCCTCTGCATGCCCGTGCCGTGCACTGAGTTGCCGCGACAACCAAAGCAGTGAAGTGGAGCAGTCCCAGCTGCAGCCCAGAGCACAGTGAGTAATCCTGTGCTTACAGTCAATCTTTATACACGCATGTATTTACTGACCTAAACTTGCACTCTTAGTCAACTCTTCTTCCACATGGCACTGTATATCACTATTTCTTCACATGCACATGTGGAGACTTTTTTTTACAGTCATGCTTTCAGAAAAAAGTGTGTCTTTACACCATGACAACAGTGTGAATTGCGTTAATGAAGTCCTCCCATTGTCCTGTCTAGTTTACAGCATGTGAAGCTCTGGGGTCAAGCACAGGGCAGCTGCTCAAAACACAACTGATCTTAGCTTTGTGGGCAGATCTCAGTCTCCATTCCTGCTGCCTTTTGCCTGATTCCCTGAATTCTTGGCGCAAAAGCGTATTTATGACACGAACAAGTCAGATTCTTTGAATTCCTGTGTTACTCTCCTTTTTCTTTGCAGTCCTCCCACTCTTTCTCTCTAACTGTCGTGTGGTCAGTGCTGTTTTTGTCACAAAAGTCTTTAGAAGTTTCAGCGTGAGTGTAACTGGGTGGTTTTCCAACTAAAGGCATTTTTGTGTCCCAGAGGACATTTTTTTTTTTGTGTGCTATAAGTTGTTTTGATTTTAATAATGTTTAAAAGACGTTTTATTATTTTATCTTTTTTCAAGACTTTTAATCTTAACCTATGGAAAATTATGATGTGTTTATAATTTTATTTGAATTAATTTACTTTAATAAATGAATTGGTGTTATTTTTAACTTTATCAAATAAATACAAATGAATAAAATCACATTTCAGAATTAAATTTTTTATATTTTTTATCTTAGCTTATGGAAAATTGTTATGTGTTTATTAGTTGAATTTAATTAATTTACTTTAAATAATTATTAATTTTATTTTTAACTGATACTGTATTAAATTAATAAACATTAATATGTTCACATTGCTATACTATTTAAAAATATATATATTTAATTTAATAATTGAATTATATTTTTTTATTTATAGATTTTTATTGATATTAAATTAATACAAATTAATAAATTCACATTACAATAATTTTTTTATCTTTTTCCAAAATGTATTATGTGTTTATTAATTTAATTTAATTTAATTTAATTTAATTACTTAATTTATTTTATTTTTTAACAGATATTAAATTAATATAATGTAAATTAAATTAATATGATATAATTTTTTTTTTTTTTTTTTTTCAAGACTTTCAATGTTAACCTATGGAACATTGTTATTATGTGTTTATTTCTTGATTTTAATGAAATTGCTTTAATAATAGAATCATTTTTTTTAACTGATATTAATTTAATAAAAATAAAATAAATAGACTTTGCAATTTTTATTATTATTATTATTATTATTATTTTTATTTTATTTTACATTTCTCCAACATTTTTTAACTTGGAAAAATTATAAATTAATTTAATATATACATTAATTTATGGTAATAAAATAAAAATATATATAATTAAATAAGTTTTTAAACTAATAACATAATTAAAATTATGGTTACATATTTTTTTAAATAATGTGCAATATTTTAATAATAATGTAAGATAAGATTATTCTTATAAAATAGAATTAAAAACATAACTTATAGTAAATTTTACTTTAATAAATGAATTAATTTTATTTTTAACTGATATTTAATAAAAATTTAATAAATTCACGCAGTTATTTGTTTTTAATTTGATCTTTATACAATAATTTTAATCTTAACATATGGAAAAATGTTATTACATTAAAATTAAATTAATATATACATTAATAATAATAATAAAACAATTATATA
>NC_133384.1:20178386-20243625 GCF_049309525.1 Garra rufa | reverse complement strand
AAAATATACTTTCCTTTATTTGTTTTCTATTTAAGCTTGGGGTTCATACACTCACTGGCTTCTTTATTAGGTACACTTGTTCAACTGCTCATTAATGCAAATATCTAATCAGCCAATCACATGGCAGCAACTCAATGTAGACGTGGCCAAGACGAACAGCTGAAGTTTAAACCGAGCATAAGTAGAAAATATAGGTGATTTAAGTGACTTTGAATGTGGCTTGGTTGTTGGCGCCAGACAGTCTGCTCTGAGTATTTCAGAAACTGCTGATCTGCTGGGATTTTCACTCATAACCATGTCTAGGATTTAAAGAGAATGGTCTGAAAAGGAGAAAATATCCAGTGAGCGGCAGTTCTGTGGGTGAAAATGTCTTGAAAATAGTCAGAGGAGAATGGCCAGACTGGTGTGAGCTGATACAAAGGCAACAGTAACTCAAATAGCCACTTGTTACTATCAAGGTATGCAGAAGAGCATCTCCGAACACACAACATTGTTAAACCATGAAGCAAATGAGCTACAGCAGTAGAAGACCACACCGGGTGCCACTCTTGTTGGCTAAGAACTGGAAACTGAGGCTAGAATTTGCATGGGCTCACCAAAATTGGACAATAGAAGATTGGAAAAAGTTGCCTGGTCTGATGAGTCTCAATTTCTGCTGCAACATTTAGATGGTCGGGACAGGATTTGGTGTAAAGAACATGAAAGCATTGAGCAATCCTGCCTTGTGTCAATGGTTTAGGCCACTGCTACTGGAGTAATGGTGTGTGGGATGTATATATACACACACACATATACAGTCAAGCCCGAAATAATTCTGACTTAAAGTTACTTTTATTCAATCAGCATTTATTTTTTTTATTTTTTTTTTTGGACCGAAAATAACACAGGCTTCTCCCAAAAGATAATAAGACGATGTACAAGAGGCATCATTGTGGAAAAAAAAAAAAAAATATATATATATATATATATATATATATATATATATATATATATATTTCTCAGCTTTTATTTACATTTGAACAAAAAGTGGCATGTCCAAAATTATTCATACCCTTTCAAACTGTCACAGTCTATGGGAAAATTCAAAGTTCTATACCATTCCAAATAGTCCAAGCTGTTCTAAAGCATCCTAATTACCCTGATTCATTGGGAACAGCTGTTTTAATCAACTCCACAGGTGAAAAACAGACAATCTCTGCTGTTGGTTTGTGGACAGTCATGGCTAAGACAAAGGAGCTCACTGAGGACCTGCGGCTGCGCATTGTGGCCACTCACAAGTCAGGAAAGGGCTATAACACACCGCTGGGTTCCACAGACGCAGACCAAGGAGGACACCACTTCTCCAGATAAGGCACACAAAAGCCTGCTTGGCCTTTGCAAATGCTCATCTGGACAAAGAAGAAGACTTCTGGTCTTCTGTTTTATGGTCTGATGAAACAAAAATTTAACTGTTTGGCCACAATGATGTAGCCTTCATTTGGCGTAAAGGAGAAGCCTTCAACCCTAAGAACACCATCCCCACTGTCAAACATGGTGGTGGGAACCTAATGTTTTAGGGGTGTTCTTCAGCCGGTGGACCAGGGAACCTAATCACAGTAAACAGCACCATGAAAAAGGAGCAATACATCTAAATTCTCAACAACAACATCAGGCAGTCTGCAGAGAAACTTGGCCTTGGGCACCAGTGGACATTTCAGCACAACAACGACACAAAACACACAGCAAAAGTGGTGAAGAAATCTTTAGCAGACAAAAACATTAACATTTTGCAGCAGCCCAGCCAGAGTCCTGACTTTAATCCAATTGAGAATCTGTGGAGGGAGCTAAAGATCAGGGTGATGGCAAGGAGACCCTTCAACCTGAAAGAGTTAAAAAATACGAGTGGAGACATGCAAAAAGCTGGTCAGCAATTATAGGAAGCGCTTTTCTATTGATTATTGAGAAGGGTATGAATAATTTTGGACATGCCACTTTTTGTTCAAATGTAAATAAAAGAGATGTAATATTTTTTTTTTTTCCACAATGATGCCTCTTGTACATCATTTTATTATCTTCTGGGAGACGTCTATGTCCTTTCTAATCAATTATTATTATTTTTTTCCCCAGACAGATGACACTTGAAAAGTTACATTTTTATTTGTGGATTTAACATCAATATATGTTCTAATAATGATAATGATAGTACACTGACAGCTAAAATAAATAAATAAATAAATTATATTTATTTATTTTTATTTTTTCATTTTTTATTTTATTTTTACCCAGACAGATGTACTTGAAACCTTTCATTTTTATTTGTGGATGTTCTAATATAAAACAGCTGGAAAAATTCCCCATTCTAAAAATCTTTCAGAGCTTCTTGTATTTAAGTTTTTATAATACATTTGAAAAAAAAAAAAAAAAAAAAAAAAAAAAAAAAAATATATATATATATATATATATTGCATATTAATGAATAATTATCAATACCATTACTTAGATTTACTTTTGGTTTGAAATAACATCATCATCACCCTCTTGTTATCCAAGATGTCCACATCTTTCTTTCTCTAGTCGTAAAGAAATTATGTTTTTTGAGGAAAAACATTTCAGGATTTCTCTCCATATAGTGAACTTCGATGGTGCCTGCTAGTTTGAACTCCAAAATGCAGTTTAAATGCAGCTCCAAAGGGCTCTAAACAATCCCAGCTGAGGAAGAAGGGTCTTATATTATTTTAATGTATTATCTTCATTATGAACACACTGGTTTGTAGTGTAAACAGTTTTACCATTTACTGCTCGTTGTTATTCTTCTCATTATTTCTCTATAGCGGATAATGAACCGAAGTCTCACCCATAGGCTTACTTCCGATTTGAAGAATAAGGTGGTTAGATATTATTTATTTCTATTATATTTTAAGTCTTTGTCTGCCAATTCTGATAACGCTCTGATAATATCGTGCATCCCTACTGCTGTCACATTTCATGCCTGTTTTGGTCATTTGGTTTCTCCCATTGTCTCCCCCATCTATCTGTCTATCTTGGTTTAATCCTTGTTTAGTGTAATCTGGTTCACCTGTCTGTCTTCATTAATTAGCCTTTATAAGTCTGTCTTTGAGTTCAGTTTACTGTTGGTCTTTGCCTTATGTTACATGTTCATCGTGTGTGGATTAATCTCTGTGTTCTTGCCTGTATTTCTGAAGATCTATATTAGATATCATTATTGTATCTTGTATCTCGTCTCGTCCGTCCAGCACGTACAACTCTAACAGAAAGTCCAACCGCAAACAGTTTATCCGGCACCTTCCCCTACGTTTATTTTTCTGTTTTTTAGTCTCAGTGTTTTGTTTTTTGATTTTCTCCCCATGGACCCTACTGTTCTCCTCATCCTCCTGAGGCAGGGGGAACGCTCTCTTGAGGACCACACACGTGAGTTCCTCCTCCTGGCAGAACATTCCCACTTCCCGGATAGCAGCCTCAGCAAGTTTTATCTCATCGGACTTAATTCCACCACCAAGGCACTGCTATCCGGGGAGGGTCCTCAAGAGAGCCTGCCGGAATACATCGAGTGGGTGCTGGCATCCTGTGGATCGTCATGGACTGTCGATATCGTCGAGAAGGACATCAGCCCCACTCCAGACCCAGAGCCCAGCCAACCATCACCCCGACATGCGGAGTTTGAGCTCAAATTCACAGCGGACGGAGAGCCTGAGCCCGGAGCGGCAGTAATATGGAGCGCCGACGAGCTCAACACATCCGACCAGGTGCGAGAGCCGGCCATTACATCCGCGAAGGTGGAGTGCTGCGTGGAGCAAGAGAGGGCGGTAGAGAGCCCTGCCCACTGCACCACCACTGGGGGTGAGCTTGAGCACAACTCTGGGGACTTAATAGACTTCTTTTCCCAAGTTTCAGTGGATGACTCTGGTGACTTAATAGACCTCAATTAGTGTTGGGCGATATGCACAATTTTCATATCATCCTATCGTCAGCCTGTGAGATCGCCGATACACGATATGATCGTGCTAATTTAGTTAATGATGTGTAAATATGTCAATATGTAATAAATTCCTTATTCGTTTTGTAAGGGTAGTGCATGTGACTAAGTTGTGCGTGTACAGAGCGCTGACGGTAGTTCTGTTGGATAGGTTTAAGTTTACTTTCGTTTACATTCTCTACTATCTTCAGGGAGCGGTAAATGTGCATGCTTGAATGCAAATGAATGTATCTTTCTATACCCGTCATATTGCGATAATGTTACCGCTGTATGTCTGATCTTTGTTATCAGTTCATGTTGTAGTTCAGTTCATATTGATTGTGGAGAAGCGATGTGCATGTAATTCACGTGCGTATGTTTAGCGCCATTTTAACGCATAGTACTGTAATTCTAGTTAACGCATACAGATGTTATTGAGGTGAATGTTTATGTTTACTATATACAGACGGATTCTCATATATCGTATTTAATTCAGCCTAAATCACATTTTACTACCTCTGTTATCCTAATGACTGTCTACACTTAATCTATGTACACTGTATGATGAATAAATCTCTTACCCATTTTCACTGCACGTTTATACCGCGGCAAGTTTCTGAGGCATCCTAGAACCGACTCTCCGCGCTGCATCGCTAAAGTTAGGTGCCTTTTTGACACATAATAATAATAATAATAATAATAATAATAATCGTCTTACTATCGTCAAAGGCATCAGCAACAGGCGATATCTTAGACTATCGTCGATACACGATACTATCGTCTATCGGCACAACCCTAACCTCAATATTGAAATACCTATCTGTCATGTCCAACCTGTCTGCCTGGACTTCCCACCCATCCTCCCTCTTCTGTTGATGTCTGGATCTGCCTGGTCTCTGCTGGTTCCGTCCAGCCGTCCTGAATCTCCGCTGGTTCCGTCCAGCCGTCCAGAGTCACCACTGATCCCGTCCAGTCGTCCAGAGTCATCGTTGGTTCCGCCCAACCTTCCAGAATCCCCGCTGTCTTCTGTCTGTCCCCTTGCTCACCCTCAGCCCACCAGCTGTGCAGTGGGCTCGCCGCAGGTCAGCCAGCTTCCATCGGCGTCTCGGCTGGAGGATCCCACTTCTCCGCCTCCAGCCTCAGAGTCCAGAACTCCGCCTCGGCCCTCCGACCCTGCGGCTCCACCACGGCTCTCAGCTCCCTCATCTCCAGCGTCGCCCGTCTGCCCACCAGCTCCACTGGGCTCCCTCGTACCTCCGGCTCTGCCTTGGTCGGTTGTCGTCCTGCCATCGCCTACGGACTCTACTCCTCTGGCTACGCCTCGTCGCTCCGTCCCATCGGCTCTGTCGGGCTCCTCCCTCCCCCCGGCTCCACCTCAGTCCTCTGTCGCTCCGGCTCCGCCGCGGACATCCGGATCTCCGCCTCCGCCTTGGTCGACAGAGCCTCGGGCGCCGCCTTGGCCCTCCGGATCTTCAGTGTCGCCCAGGATCTTCGGCTTGGTTTAATCCTTGTTTAGTGTAATCTGGTTCACCTGTCTGTCTTCATTAGTTAGCCTTTATAAGTCTGTCTTTGAGTTCAGTTTACTGTCGGTCTTTGCCTTATGTTACATGTTCATCGTGTGTGGATTAATCTCTGTGTTCCTGCCTGTATTTCTGAAGATCTATATTAAATGTCGTTGTTGTATCTCATCTCGTCCGTCCAGCACGTACAACTCTAACAACTGCATAGAGAGCAGTTTTTATTTTCACAAATCTATAACATGCCTTTAAAATTTTCATTTCATGCCAACTTTAACCTTAGGTATGTGTAATAATCAGTAGCTTGCCTTAGCAAACACCGCTAATAAGCATCATCCATCTCTTGATTAGCAATTAAAAGCATATTACGGCCGTGATAAAAGGCATTGTTTACTACATCAAATAATCTATTGAAAAAGTTTGGATTCCTTTGGATAAATCCCACAATCCTTTATATAAAAGGAATAAATTGAAATAGAGATGTCTGACATATACTTTACTTGAGTTTCCTCTGCAGTCATGCTCCCTGCTCTCAGAGGAAGGACTTTGAAGTGCACAATCATTAGAAATGTCATTTGGCCTCATCATCGCTGTTGATGAAAGACTGGCTTTTCTTCAGACTCTGCCAAGCGTCTTCTTTGTCCGTCTTTCGCTTCAATAGCTGTTTGCTTCAGCTTTTAATCTTCACCATGGTCTTACCCTACAATCCCTTCTTTTCTCTCTCAGACTCCAGGTTTTGGAGGCGGCAGATACACTCTGCAAGGCGTCATGGGTGCCTATACAAAATAGAACAAAGGCTGCGATAAGAGACGGAGATTGTTGATTGTCCTGTTGGGTTGGAGAGTACAGTCGGACCAGGCTTTGATCTTCCAGGAGAACGGATTGGAAGCAGATGGAAGATGGTTATTCCGTTCAGTCCATGTAATAAGCTTCTGGTGTAAAAAAATGCTTTAGAAGGAAAAGTGTGAAAGCATCCTGATAACCGATCAAGTGTAAAAGTAGAAAAAGTTATAAATACACTGTAAAAAAAATATTTCTGGAGAATGTTTTGCAAGAAAGTCTTTCTACTTCAAAATTTCATGTTTAATTCAACGTGTCACTTGACATTTATGTGTAATTATTTGTACAATTTACTAGCAATGTCTCAGTGGAAATGGTTTGTTCACTCAGAAATTTAAATTCTGTCATTGTCTATTGACCTTTAAGTTGTTCCAAAATCATATGACTTCTTTCTTCCATGAAAAAAAGAAGTTTGACAGAAGCCGCTCTTTTTTATACAATGGATGTTAATGGAGACGCTTAGGATGTCAGTAAAGGTTAAGCAATGTTAAAAGTCTGTCTGACACAATAAGGTGATTTTCATGTTGTAACGAAAATGACTCGAATTAAAAAAATGATACTAATTTGGCAAAATAAATGTAAAATAAAACACTTTATAGTGACTTTGTAACACATTACATGTACTTATTATCGTAATAACAGTACATTCTTCATACATACAAGCAACTAAACCAAACCCTAACATTGTCCCTAAACCTACAGTATCTAATAAAAGGGAATACACCCCTCACATTTCAGCAACCATTTTAGTGTATTTTCTTAAGGGACAATACTATAAAAATGAAACTTGGATATATTTTAGAGTAGTCAACGTGCAGCTTGTATAGCAGTATAGACTTCGTATCCCCTGAAAATTACTCAACATACAGCCATTATTGTCAAAATAGCTGGCAACAAAAGTGAGTACACCAGTGAACTTGTCCAAAGTGTCAATATATTGTGTTAGCACCATTGTTATCTGGCTCTGCCTTAATCATCCTGGGCATGGAATTGACCAGAGCTGCACAAGTTGTTGCTGGGATCCTCTTCCACTCCTCACGAAGCTGCTGGATGTTAGACACATGGTGCTTCTCCACCTTACGCTTGAGGATGCTCCACAGGTGCTTAATAGGGTTCAGGTCTAGAGACATACTTGGTCACCCAATCATTTTCACCTTCAGCTTTTTCAGCAAGGCAGTTGGCATCATGGTGGTGTGTTTGGGATCGTTATCATGTTGTAAAACTGCCATTCGGCCTAGTTTCTGGAGGGAAGGCATCATGTTCTGCTTCAGAATGTACATTACATAATGGAATCCATGTTTCCCTCAATGAACTGCAGCACATGGTTCCAGTAATTCATGCTCTTGGACAGGTTGTCTTCAGCAAAATGTTTGCGGGCTTTCTTGTGAGCCAGCTTCAGATGAGGCTTTCTTCATGGATGACGCCTATGCAAACCGATTTGTTGCAGTGTGCGGTGTAAGGTCTGAGCACTAACAAGCTGACCTTCTACTTCCTCAACCTTTAAAGCAATGCTGGCAGACCTCATGCATCTGTTTTTTTGAAGCCAGGTTCTGCACCTGACACACAGAACGAGTGCTCAACTTTGTTCGACCCTTGCGAGGCCTGTTCCAAATGGAACCCATCTTGGAAAACCTCTGTATGACCCTGACCACTGTAGTGTAACTCGGTTTCAGGGTGTTACTGAACTTCTAATAGCCTTGGCCATCTTTGTGGAGAGCAACAATTTTAATTCTCAAATCCTCAGAGAGTTCTTTGCCATGAGATGCCATGTTGAACATCCAGTGGTCAGTATGAGAGAATTGTACTTAAAGCACCTAATTTTAACTGCTCTAATACAAGATACACAACTCTGTATGATCCTTTCAAGCAGACAAAAACATAAACATGATGCATAGAACATGTGGCTTTGCAGGGTTAAACAACATACTGCTGTTATCACTTAGGGCAGTGGTTCCCAAACTGGGGGGGCGCGACCCCTAGGGGGGGATGCGGAGTTATGATAAGGGGGGACGCGGCAAGGCAGGTGTACAGTCAGCCAATTTTTATAGAGATTCGAAAGAGATAAACGGCCGAAACTATCTGCCGCGTCGCTCGGCAGTATTCAGCGCGCACTGCTCAATGTGTGACGCTCTGATCAGTATTCCGCTCTATGAATGTGCGTTCCGTTGAGCTGCTCACAGCCCTTATGAATGCTCCATTCGTGTACCACTTATGCTCAACGGAAAAGCAAAGTCCGCTCAAATAACGCGCAGACAAAAATGTCTATGTATACTTGTTCCTGTTTGCAATAGCGCCACATAATGTGCTGTAACCATAGGTGGATTAACCATATGGGCAATTGGGCAAGTGCCCAGGGGCTCCACGTCCAGGGGGGGCACCACGCAAAAAAAATTTCTCCCGTAAGACGTCTGTTTAGCCATGGCCTATATAAACACTTTCATCAGAACGTACTAAGCCAGTGGATGCGCGATCTATCGCCAGATTCACACAAACTGCTATAGGCTACTATATAATATATGCAAAACCATATATTACTCAACCAGATTCTAGGAGCATGCTGTGCGGTGCGTCGTGCAAATCCCGTCTCTTCGACTTAAATTAAAATGCCTCACTTATATGTGAATTCGCTACAGAGCATCAGCCTTGCGCTTTCACATTGTACTTTGCGGGCTGCAGCCTTTGGCAATCAAAAAAGGGGCAGAGTGTAAACAAATGAGTTTGTACGTTTTATTTTCTGTTTAAAACCTTATAAAACTATGTAGCTATATACAGTGCTTAACAAACTTATTAGACCACCCATCAAAAACTTTTTTAGAACTAAAAATTGTAGTCATTTTATTAGGCAAATAACAAACGACTAAATTGTCTTTATTCACACATAATTACCTAAAACACAAACACACACACACACATATATATATATATATATATATATATATATATATATATATATATATATATGTATGTATGTATGTATGTATGTGTATATATATATATATATATATATATATTATTATTATTATTATTATTATTATTTTTTTGGTAACACTTTCTATGAAGCCTGTATTTATAATACATTATAAGGGTATTCTTAAGGCGCTATAATAAATGTATAATGCATTATAAAAAAAAACCTTATAATATGTTGTATCATCTTATGAGTATTCATAAGAACAGTTTAATGTATTATAATGTTTTACTTATTTGTGGTTATAGCTTTTAAGAGTATGATTACCTCCTTCATAGTTATAACGTATTAAGTCTCATATCTTGCCATGTTTCTCATGTCACTTTACTTAAAGCATACAAAGACCACTTATAAGTAATAATAATAATATTTCTCAAAGAGCCATAAGATCAGGTATTAGATGAGATAAATGTGTTTGTATTTGTATTATCAGTTTGATTATTTTGATGGTACCCTTTAGACAGCTTTTGATAAGTAACTCTGCAACTGCATGTCAGCTAACAGTAATTATTATTAGTAGTATGCAAAATATATGCTAACACTGTATTTTGATGGTTCCCCAAATGGCAAACTGATTATAAGTCACTTTGCAAGTACATGAACCTTCTACCTAGCCTAACCTTAACCTAAGTATACTACTACTCTAAGGAGTGTTAGTTGACATGTAGTTGAAAAGTTGCTTATAGTCAGTAGAATAAGGGGACCATCAAAATAAAACATAATATAAATTAAAAAAAATAATAATAAATGTAATATGATATAGTCCATTATAAATTAGATAGATTAAATGGCATCCATTGTGTGTTATAAATAATCATAATCTTAAAAGTTATTGTAACGATGAGTCAGAGGCAGGTAGGATCCATTTGCAGCACGTTTATTGACGTTACGAACAATGTAAGCAGACAGTTCACAACAATCGTAATCCAGGTCAGGCAGAGTGAATGGGGCAGGCAGCTAGAATCAAAGTCCATAAGCAGGCGGAAAGGTTGGGGCAGGCGGCTAGAATCAAATACGAGGTAAACAGTCCAATAGTCAAACCAGGAAACTACACGAGGGAAAACGCTCAGAGTTGATCACCGTGGCAAACCAAAACTTCGCGAGGAACAGACAGGAAGGCGGCCATTATAAAGGAAGTGGGTAATGAGCTAGCGGTGAGGGGTCAATCCTAGGCATGGGGCACATGGGAAATGGAGTCTGAATTGACAAGTTAGTACTCTGGTGAAGGCTCCCTCTGATGGTGCGGGAGAGACGCTGCGGGAGGCTCACTCGTAACAGAGCCCCCACCCTGCGAGCGGCTCCTGAAGTGAGGAAACTGTTGACGCCGGGGTCTACCTCTGGGGCGAGGGGCCGGCCTCTCCGGATGAGCCCGATGGAAGGCTTCCTTGAGTGAGGGGTCCAACACATCTCTGGCGTTGACCCAAGACCATTCCTCCGGACCGTACCCCTCCCAATCGATTAGGTACTGGAGTACCTCGCCCCGGCGTCTGGAATCGAGTAGGTCACGGACCTGGTAAGCTTCCTCGCCGTCGACTATAATGGGCGGGGGCGTCTGGACCTCGGCCTCCTCCTCTGGTCTCTCTCCCGGACCATCAGCGGGTTTCAGCAACGAAACATGAAAGGTAGGAGAAATAGTTAGTGGGTAAGTCTAAACGGAATGAAACGGGAGTAATTTGTCTAAGAATTTTGAATGGGCCCACATACCTTGGATTGAGCTTCTTGCAGGGTAGTCTCAGCCGTAAATCCCTCGTGGATAGCCATACCCACTGTCCTGGGGTATATTCGGGACCGGGACGACGGTGACGATTGGCCTACTCCTCCTGATGCCTTACGGCTCGTTGAAGGTGAGTGTGCGCACGGTTCCAGATCTCCTCACTGCGCTGCATCCACTCGTTGACCGAGGGTAGGTCAGATGGTTCGCCTGACCAGGGGAACAGTGGTGGTTGAAAGCCCAATACACATCTGAAAGGGGTGAGGCCTGTGGCAGGTTTTACCAGGGAGTTCTGCGCGTACTCGGCCCACATTAGATATCTGCTCCAGTCGGACTGGTGGTTATGGCAGTAAGTTCGGAGGAAGCGGGTGAGTTCCTGATTAAGTCTCTCGGTCTGTCCGTTGGCCTGTGGGTGATATCCTGATGTAAGGCTGATATTAACATTGAGGAGACAGAAGAAGGTTGACCAGACTCGGGAGATGAATTGAGGGCCACGGTCGGAGACGATGTCCTCTGGTAGTCCATAGAACCTGAACACGAAGTTACACAGAGTCTCTGCCGTCTCTAAGGCCGTGGGAAGCTTGGGTAGTGGTATGAGGCGGCATGACTTGGAAAATCTATCCACCAGTATTGTGGTATTACCTCCTGATTTGGGTAGGTCGGTGACAAAGTCAATAGCAATGTGGGACCATGGACGTTGAGGTAAAGGCAGAGGTTGAAGTAGGCCGGCGGGGAGTTGGCGAGATGGTTTACAGGTATTGCAGGTAGTGCAACTCTTGATGAACTCCTGTGTGTCCTGATTCATAGTGGGCCACCAGAACTGATTCTGAAGAGAAGGTGGAGCTTGGCAGTGATGCCAGGGTGCCCGGAACTGAGCGAGGAGTGGACATGGTGTAGTACCTGCTTGCGTAGAGGTTCAGGAACGTAGGTGGGTTATGGTGGGCAGTCAGGTGGAGGTGGTTGTTGAGAATTGGTCAGATTGATTTCTGTAATGATATCCCATTGAACGGGTGCGATGAGAAGGTTCTCTGGGAGAATGGTCTCCTCAGTGGTGGGTGGTGACACAGATTCTGATATGCGAGACAGAGAGTCGGCCTTGGTGTTCTTGCTTCCAGGTCGATAAGTCACGTTAAAGTTGAATCGAGTAAAGAAGAGAGCCCATCTTGCCTGCCTAGGATTTAAACATTTGGCGGGACGAAGATACTCAAGATTCTTGTGGTCGGTTAGTACTGAGAAGGGGTGTTGAGCGCCCTCTAGCCAGTGGCGCCATTCCTCCATAGCCGCCTTCATGGCCAGTAATTCCCTATTTCCCACGTCGTAATTGCGTTCGGCTGGAGAGAGCTTACGTGAGTAATAGGCGCAAGGGAACATCTTGGCGGGGATACCGTGACGTTGGGATAATACTGCCCCTATCCCTGTACTGGAAGCGTCTACCTCCACAATGAAAGGTAAGGATGGATCCGGATGGTGAAGGATGGGAGCGGTTGTGAAGCGTGACTTAAGATCAGCAAAGGCTTGAATGGCTGCAGGAGTTCATGTAAGGTGGGAGGTGTTACGTTTAGTCATGGTAGTCAAAGGAGCCGCTATGATACTATATCCCCGGATAAATCGGCGATAGAAATTGGAGAACCGCTCTGACATGGCGAACGTGATCTTGGAGGGAGCTTGAATAGATAAGGATGTTGTCTATGTATACAATCACCCAACGGTCCAGCATATCCCTGAAAACGTTGTTGATGAATGACTGAAATACTGATGGACTGTTAGCCAAACTGAAGGGCATGACGCAGTACTCGTAGTGGCCAGTAGAGGTAGAAAAAGCAGTCTTCCATTCATCTCCCTCTCGGATTCGGATGAGGTTGTAAGCCGAACGTAGATCTAGTTTGGTGAAGTACTTGGCCTGGCGTAACTGTTCTAGCGCTGCTGGGACTAGAGGTAGGGGGTACCTGAACTTGATTGTGATATCGTTGAGGCCCCAATAGTCGATGCAGGGCCTGAGGGAACCGTCCTTCTTTTTGACGAAGAAGAAGCCCGCTGAGGCGGGAGAAGTGGATGGCCTGATGAACCCCTTAGAAATCTCCTCCTCGATATACGTTCTCATAGCCTCTGACTCGGGTTGAGATAGGGGGAAAATGCTGCCTCGGGGTGGAGAACTCCCTGGAATTAGTTCGATTGCGCAATCGCTGGGTCGATGTGGTGGCAGTTGGGAGGCTTTGTGCTTGCTGAAGGCGATGGGGAGGTCGTGGTATTCGGCAGGTATGTTAAAGGTATCGCTGGGGGATTCTGCACATGCGATAGTATTAACTGGTATGATGGATCGTGAGGATGTGCAATGATCATGGCAGCTCGGACTCCACTGTTGAATCTCCCCTCTCTTCCAGGAGATGTACGGTTCATGCTCTCTCAGCCAGGGGAGCCCTAGGATAAGCGGGTGGTTGGGTGAATGGATGACGTAGAATTGGATAGTTTCAATGTGATGGAGACCGATCTGCATGGTAATTTCCTCGGTGAGGGCGGTGATCCTTCCTCCTCCGACGGGCTGGCCATCTAACGCCTCAACTGCCAAATGAGAAGTGCTAGGGGTTAGAGTGAGTTGATGTCTTTTAGCTAAGTCATAAGACAAAAAATTTCCTGCTGCTCCTGAGTCTACTAGTGCTTTTACTTCCACAGACCCCTGATTTAGTATTAAGCATACTGGTATTTTGACACAGGAAGTGGAATAAGACTGTAAAGCATCAGAACTCACCGCCCTGAGGCCGGTAGATCCAGGTCGGGTGGGACAGGAGGACCTGAAGTGACCCGGTTTCCCACAATACAGACAGAGATGGAGCTGCATGTGGCGTTCACGCTACTCAGGAGTTAGGCGGGTGAAACCGAGTTGCATAGGCGCCAGAGTAAGTGGCAGTGGATGGTCCCGGAGCGTGACTGGGGGTGTTGTAACGTGAAGATCGTCGGGATCGTATCAGATTATCAACATGGATGGCTAGTTCAATGAATGCTGTGAGATTCCTGCCCGAAACAACAGCTTCAATGTATCCTCCACCCAGGTGGTCTGCCCGGCTAGGGTGCGAAACGTTAGTGCAAATTCAGCTGCGGTCTGATTTCCCTGAGACAAGACCAAAAGCTGCTCACCGGCACTCATACCCCCCTCAGGGTGATCAAAAACCTCCCGAAAACGCTGGAGGAAATAGTCAAACGTAGGAAAAATAGAGCCGTCTGTTCCCCATACGGCCGTGGCCCAGTCCAAAGCTTTATCGGTAAGCAGGGAACAAACAAACGCGATCTTACTAGAGTCAGTGGGGTATAGAGCGGGTTGTTGGTTGACAAAGATGGAGCATTGCAATAGAAATCCTTTACATTTAGTCGGGCAGCCATTAAACTTCTCAGGAAATGCTAAGCGTGGACTTACAGGCATCGGAGGGTTGGAGAGAGAGCTTACCGGCGCGGGATTGGGTGCCGCGGCAGGCTGGGAAATAGTGAGGCCTTATAGCGTCTGTACCAGTTGCTCCGTTAGCGTGGTTAGCTGAGCTAGTTGATGTTGATGGATCGCTAGTTGGTTGGCTTGCGCTGAAAGCTCGAAGGAGAGTTGCATGATTGCCGCTGGATCCTGAGGTGGTGAAGTTTTCTGTAACGATGAGTCAGAGGCAGGCGGATCCATTTGCAGCACGTTTATTGACGTTACGAACAATGTAAGCAGACAGTTCACAACAATCGTAATCCAGGTCAGGCAGAGTGAACGGGGCAGGCGGCTAGAATCAAAGTCCATAAGCAGGCAGAAAGGTCGGGGCAGGCGGCTAGAATCAAATACGAGGTAAACAGTCCAATAGTCAAACCAGGAAACTACACAAGGGAAAACGCTCAGAGTTGATCACCGTGGCAAACCAAAACTTCGCGAGGAACAGACAGGAAGGCGGCCATTATAAAGGAAGTGGGTAATGAGCTAGGGGTGAGAGGTCAATCCTAGGCATGGGGCACATGGGAAATGGAGTCCGAATTGACAAGTTAGTACTCTGGTGAAGGCTCCCTCTGATGGTGCGGGAGAGACGCTGCGGGAGGCTCACTCGTAACAGTTATAACCTCAAATACTCAAGTATTATAATGTATTATAATTGTTGTTACGAGTATTAATGAGATGATATAACATATTATAAGTTGTATTATAATGCATTATGCATTCTTTATAATGCCTTAGAAATACCCTCATAATGTATTATAAATAGGGGCTTCATAGAAAGTGTTACCTTTTTTTTTTTTTTTTTTTTTTTGGTATGCCTCCTTTGGCCTTGGTAAGAGCTTACATTCTTGCTGACATTGTTTTAATGCACTTTCCACAGTCTCTGTACTGTACATCCAAATGCAATCTTTGTGCAATCTATCTTTGAATCCATTCAATCCCAAAAATAATTATGTCTTAGCATTAGAAGATCTTACACATACTGGTGGATTAACATTAAAAATTATTTTGGCAATCACTTAGTTTGGGGCAGCTGTGGTACAAACCTTACACTGGGTGCTGGTCCAATAAATTTGTTAACCACAGTCAGGCATGGGCAGTATTTCAAAAACATGTATTTGAAATACAAAATACTATTTTGTATTTAAAGTCCCCCTGAAATCAAAATTAAATTTTTTTGGCTTTTAGTATGAATATATTAGCCTTAAGATTATCTATATGCTAGTGTGCTTCAAAACAACGACAAAATTCGCGTTTACGAGATATGGGCATTCAAAACTTACAGTCTCGTCACTTCCGCCAATATGAATCAAGGATTTGGATGATATCACCGTGCACTTCAGTTTCTCATCAAACGTTCTGTCCAATCAAATGCTCTCTAGAGTCCGTAGTGTCCCGCCCCCTACGCAGAGACGCAATACACAGAGCAGATCATATGCGCTCATATGTGCGGTCAGCATGTAAACTACACAACCTCAGCATGATTATGATCACTATTTCGTTTTAGCAAGAGTTTAATATTGAGTCTGTGGGGTAATTTATTAGTCTGTGGCTGTCATAAGCTTACAAATGCGGCTTTACCAAGCTCAACGGCTCTGGCCCGAGCAGATATTAATGGAACGCTATTGGCTGTTCAAAATAAGTGGGCGGGGCTGGGCGATTTGTTTTTGTTTCAGTTAAAAGTACGTCACCACATAGAAGAACGCTGCGTGTTTCAAGGCACTTCAGTGGACCTTTAAATACATTTAATCTTTAGGTTTTTTTTTTTTTTTTTTCAAAATACATAAATTACTTTTTGCCAATCAACCTCTTTATTAGACTGCTGATTTCCTGTATCAACAAGTATACAAAATACCAAATACAAAAATACTAAGATAAAATGTAATTAAATACACATTACATATGATTATACTGTAAATACATTGCACTCACTGTCACATGAGGGGCTTGAATTTTTGTTATTATGCAAAAGGGGGGCCCGGCATAAAAAGTTTGGGAACCACTGACTTAGGGTGTACTCACTTTTGTTGCCAGCTATTTTGACAATAATGGCTGTATGTTGAGTTATTTTCAGAGGACAGTAAATCTATACTGCAATACAAGCTGCACATTGACTATTCTAAAATATACCCAAGTTTCATTGCTATAGCATTGTCCTGTGAGAAGATACACTAAAATGGTTGCTGAAATAAGAGGGGTGTGCTCACTTTTGTGAGATACTGTATAATAAGCTACCACATTGTAATGATAACCAAAAAATTACCCGAATTAATAATTGACACTATTTTGTATAAATAGTGACTTTCTCACTTGTTACATGTACTTATTATAATAATACCAGTAAATTTTTCATACATACAAACAACTAAACCAAATCCTAACCTTGTCCCTAAACCAAGATCATGTTGTTAGTTATTACTGTGCATTACATGTGCAATTACAATGTAATATCACCTTTAAAAAAAGTGTAACCAAAACACTAAAAACTAAAATCAGTTGTACTACAAGTGAATTTAAGATATAATATTGCTAAATCACATGTCTCTAGATTCAATTTGAATTAAATTTAAGTCTGTTTCTCAAAAAAAAAAAAAAAAAAAAAAGTATTTTATGACTTCAAAAAATAGTGGAAGTAGTATAAATGGAAATAGTGAAAATAATGGAAAAAAGGGCACAAGACCAATCTTACGATACTTTTGATGTGTTTTTAGTGCTTTTAGTGTTTACAGCTTCTGTTGGTATTCATTGTATGAAAAAGAGAAAAGAGAAGAGAACCAAACATCTACATTTTTGTTCCACAGCAGAAAGTAAGTCACAGAATTGTTTCTTACCCTTAGGCCATTCAAGGTGTAGACGAGTTTGTTTCTTCATCAGATTTGGAGAAATTAAGCATTTCATCAGTTGCTCACCAAAGGATTCTCTGCAGTGAATGGGTGCCATCAGAATAAGAGTCCAAACAGCTGATAATGACATCAGAAAGACAAATCCTGTTGAGACATGCATGTGAGACATGTGACAAGTGTTTTCGACTGTAAAAAGCAATTTATCTCGAATATGAAAACCGTGTCAAACCGTACGCCTCCGCAAACTGCCTATTTACAGGGCAAAACCAGAAGAGCTCAAGTTCCCCAGCAAAAAGCAATAACAACATTCATCACTGACGGTAATCCTGCAGGTGGTGTGCTAGCAAAAAGGGTAGCATTGCTAATGAGCTAGTGACAGATCTGCAACAGGGTCCCCCGTGATGCCTGGGATATCCAGACCTTCATTCATATAGATTACCTTCAAAGCCTCTGTTGTGGGTCAAAGGAGAAAAGTCATTTGTAAAACATGACAGAGTTAGTAATGACCTGCTAGGATCACAGTGAGGCAAAAGGATCATGTGACACTGAAGACTAGAGGAATGATGCTGAAAATTTAGCTTTACATCACATGAATGAATTATATTTTAAAATGTTCAAATACAAAACAGTTATTTTAAATTGAAATAATATTTTACAGTTTTTACAGTATTTTAAATCAAATAAACTGAGCCTTGGTGAGCTTGAAAGCTTTAAAGCCCCAAACTTTTGAATATTAGTGTATAATTTTGTAGGTTTTATTTTAAAAATGAGGTTGTTCATATTTCAGGACAGTTGGGCACTGAATTTATGCTACGCACTAGAAATTCTAGAAATTCTCTTTTTTTCTCTCTCTTTTGTCCTCCATCAATCTTTATCTGAACATGACCATTTTTTTAAGGAGTGCTTGAAGGTAATTCAAGGCAGGCCCGTGTGATTAAACCAAGACATGCGCTTAATTAGCAAATTGATTAGTGCTCCTATCTGCTCAAAATGGCAGGACACAATTCTTCAAGATGCAAATAAAGTCTCACTCGTAAGGAAGCACTAGCAGATCAGCATTTAAAGGGGTCATTTGTGAAAAAAAGCAAGTTTTGAGTAATATTAACCCATTTAATCGCACCAGAAACTCCAGTTGCAGTTGTCATAGTTTTCTATTAGTAAGTATTTTCTAGATGTTTTATGTCTCATTAACATGCAAGCAAACAACCAAAAAAAGGATTTAAAGGGGAAAAAAAAGGCATTGACTTCCTTTCTGTCACATGAGGCTGTCAACATCCTACCCCTACTTCCAGGAAGCATTACGAAGGCAAACCCTTCCAAAGAAAGTTATTTTTTATGTCACCAACAAGTATTTTGTGCTGACATCTACATAATCATGAAGGTCTCTAAAATCATCCAAACAAAACAAATTTTACAAGAGATCTATGTTTTTTTTTTTTGCATACATAGTCAAAAGTCCAAGCGGCAACTATTTGCCGGTGGGCAAATTACTTGTAAGTACATATAACATATATCATGGAGAAATGGGGTATACTGTTGCTAGCATGATGCAACTCATGTTACCTTCTTGTTAAAAACATGGTAGCATCATGCTAGCAACATGCTAATCATGCTAACAACTATGCTCTATCACTTTAAGACAAATGGATTTGTTGTCTATTGTGTTTTCATATTCAAGTGATTATAAGCTAGATGCAACTTTTTTAGTTTGCATCGAACATTCTTTGACTTTTATACATAATAAATTTGTTTATGAATAATGAAAGATCGGTCTTCCCTACTGAAAAAAAACTGGTCATCCAGCATGGTCTTAGCTAGTCATAGCTGGTCAACAGGTTGGTTTTAGAGGGTTTTTGGCCACTTTCTTAGCTGGTCAGGCTGGAAAACCAGCTGGAACAACCAACTAAAACCAGCCTAACCAGCCTAGACAGGCTGGAAGACCAGCTAAAAGCAGCTACTTCCATCTTAAACTAGCTAAGACCAGCAAACCAGGATAGGCTGGTTTTAGCTGGTCATCCAGCCTGGTCTTAGCTGGTCAGCAGGCTGGTTTTAAAGGGGTTTGGCCACTTTCTTAGCTGGTCAGGCTGGTCAAGCTGGAAGACCAGCTGGAACAACCAGCTAAAACCAGCCTGACCCTCCGAAACAGGCTGGGAGAACAGCTAAAAGCAGCTACTTCCATCTTAAACCAGTTTAAGACCAACCATTCAGTTTAGTCTGGTTTTAGCTAGTCATCCAGCCTAGTCTTAGCTGGTCAGCAGTCTGGTTTTAGAGGGTTTTTGGCCACTTTCTTAGCTGGTCAGGCTGAAAGACCAGCTAGAACAACCAACTAAAAACAGCCTGACCGGCCTAGACAGGCTGGGAGACCAGCTAAAATCAGCTACTTCTAGCTTAAACCAGCTAAGACCAGCAAACCAGCTTAGGCTGGTTTTAGCTGGTCATCCAGCCTTGTCTAAGCTGGTCAGCAGGCTGGTTTAAGAGGGGTTTTGGCCACTTTCTTAGCTGGTCAGGCTGGAAGACCAGTTGGAACAACCAACTAAAACCAGCCTAAACAGGCTGGGAGACCAGCTAAAAGCAGCTACTTCCATCTTAAACCAGCTAAGATCAACCAATCAGCTTAGGCTAGTTTTAGCTGGTCATCCAGCCTGGTCTTAGCTGGTCATAGCTGATCAGCCGGCTGGTTTTAGAGGGTTTTTGGCCACTTTCTTAGCTGGTCTTAGCTGGTTAGGCTGAAAGACCAGCTAGAACAACCAATTAAAAACAGCCTGACCAGCCTAGACAAGCTAAGAGACCAGCTAAAATCAATTACCTCCAGCTTAAACCAGCTAAGACCAGCAAACCATCTTAGGCTGGTTTTAGCTGGTCATCCAGCCTAGTCTTAGCTGGTCATAGCTGGTCAGCAGGCTGGTTTTAGAGGGGCTTTGGCCACTTTCTTAGCTGGTCAGGCTAGAAGACCAGTTGGAACAACCAACTAAAACCAGCCTAAACAGGCTGGGAGACCAGCTAAAAGCAGCTACTTCCATCTTAAATCAGCTAACATCAACCAATCAGCTTAGGCTGGTTTTAGTTGGTCAGAGCTGATCAGCCGCCTGGTTTTAGAGGGGTTTTGGCCACTTTCTTAGCTGGTCAGGCTAGAAGACCAGTTGGAACAACCAACTAAAACCAACCTAAACAGGCTGGGAAAACAGCTAAAAGCAGCTACTTCCATCTGAAACCAGCTAAAACCAAGCCAATCAGCTTAGGCTGGTTTTAGCTGGTCATTCAGCCTGGTCTTAGCTGGTCATAGCTGGTCAGCAGGCTGGTTTTAGAGGGTTTTTGGCCACTTTCTTAGCTGATCAGGCTGGTCAAGCTGGAAGACCAGCTGGAACAACCAGCTAAAACCAACCTAAACAGGTTGGGAGAACAGCTAAAAGCAGCTACTTCCAGCTTAAACCAGTTAAGACCAGCCAATCAGTTTAGCCTGGTCTTAGCTGGTCAGCAGTCTGGATAAGTGGCTTTTGGCCACTTGCTTAGCTGGTTTGGTTGGGAAACCAACTGGAACAACCAGCTGAAACCAGCCTGACCAGCCTAGCCAGGCTGGAAGACCAGCTAAAATCAATTACTTCCAGTTTAAAAAATGTTTGTTTTGTTAATCCTGTCACAATATAATGTGTCGCAAACAGGCTTTTATTTATGAATGAAGCAGTACAAACTACACTGGATGTGTATTTTTGTATGCAGTTGCATTAGCCAATCAAAACAAAGACTGTTTATACAAGTCTTAAAGGAACAGTTCACCCTTAAATGAAAATTTGCCAGAAATGTACTCACCCTAAGGCCATCCAAGATGTAGATGAGTTTGCTTTATCATCAGATTTGGAGAAATGTAGCATTACATCACTTGCTCACCAATGGATGCTCTGCAGTGAATGGGTGCCGTCAGAATGAGAGTCCAAACAGTTGATAAAAACATCACAATAATCCACAAGTAATCCAGTTCACTCCAATCATATTGTGAAGCCAAAATCTGTGTGTTTGTAAGAAACAAATCCATCTTTAAGATGTTTTTAACTTGGATTTTCATGGATTTGTTTTGTACAAACACACAGTTTTTCGCTTTATAAGATATTAACTGATGAGGAATATATATGACCTTTTTGAGTTCACAGTATATATTTGACAGAATAGTCATGTCTCAGCAATATAATTTAATGTGAAAACAGATTTTCCAGCTGTTCTTGAGATTACCACAAATAGTGAATTAAAAAAAAAAGTACTAGAAGTTCCCCAAAGGCTCTGCAAGAGTTTAATTGGCTTTTTTGTGACCACATCACCGCTCATTAAATTCTCCTCAGTGCATATTTGACTGCATACAGTCTTGAAATTAACCTCCTTTCTGCTCGGAAACTTTCTGTACATATGAGAAAGTCAGTGTTTCGCTGACACAAATTAGCTTTATCTTAGACTAAATTATTATGATCAATGGTGGTTCTCTTAAAGAGGTTCACTTTCAAGGATGAGGCTTAATTTGTTTCTGAGAAACCACAGAAGTTACAGTCCGTTTGAAGTGCGGTGTCAGATTTCTGTGGTTTGGGTTCTTGACAGATGCAGTCAAAGGCTTTGTACTGTTAAACATTAGTTTACATCAAATAAGCAGATCCTATGTTTTCTTTTTTTTTTTTTTTTTTTTTTTTTTGCATATTAGGTGAACACTTAAACTAAAACAACATACTCCACATCATGAAAGTCCATAAATAAGCTCATTGGCCGCAACACACCAGTCTCTTAGTTGATAGAAACAAAAAGTAAAAATTAAAAAAAGTATTCATCAGTCTGGTGATTCATTCCTTTTCAGCTTTGGGGTAGACAGTTGACCCAAAATCCAAATGGAAATCTCAAATGTCCCCAAAAAGAGAAAAAAACTATAATCCGCTGGTTCAAGGTTATCCTCGAGCTGCAAAAAAATTCTCAGATTAACATGCAATTATAAAACAGCTCATAAGTCTAATACACCATGTCTCTATTCTCAAAGATCATTGCTTTGGAGTTAAGGTAACAAAAGCATGCCACCTCACTTAGCATAGATTCTACTTCAAAAAGGCCGCCCTTCTCCTCTTATAGGCAGGCCCATCACAATAAGAGTCCTTAGCAGCCAACAAAAGTCCCCATAATTCTCCCTCACACAAAGCGCATATGATAATCTTCATAATCAACATATCATGCACAAAAAAATAATAAACATTACACATTTTGGCATGGTAGACACTCATATATAATGATGTTTTACATCTTTACACCTAGTGAGTAACTATCATACAAGCTATACTGTGGCAGTGTCATAGCACACACTGTAATATTTTAGTATGTTGCTAGGAGTGCATCACAATGTTATACATGATGCTTCCTGTTGCCATCAGGTGGCCCTATGACTATAAGTGAATATTGCCATGTAGATGTGTTCAGTGCAGGACTCTGATCAAACAAGAAATTCAGGGCAGATTGAACATTGCATGTTTTAGTTAATGTAAAACATGGCATTTCCTGCGCCAACAGGTGGCATTATAAATTATAACTGAATATTGGCATGTAGATATTTTCAGACCAGGACTCTTACCAAACATGTTTGGGGCAGATCGGATATTGCATGTTTAAGCTAGTGTAAAACAAGCAATTTCCTGTTGCCAGCAGGTGGCACTATGATTATAACAGAATATTGACACTTAGATCTGCTCTGGCCAGGACTCTTACCAAACGTGTGAGGTTTAGGGCAGATTTGTCATCGCATGGCTGAGTTACAAAAACGTCCTTTTCCATGGTGAAACATTGAATGTCAGGCCGCCACGGACACGTCCTTCAAAGAAAACTCAAGATCTTCGCAATTTAACGTCACAAAGGCTTTTAGACTAGGCTGACCAAATATAAATGTTGATGTCATTAAATCCCTAGAAGGAGTTTGTTTCAGCATAAAACATGTAATTTCCTGTTGTCAGCTGGTGGCGCTATGACTATAACTAAATATTGTCCTTCAGATATGTTCAGGCCAGGACTCTTATCAAATGTGTGAAGTTTGGGGCAGATCGGATATTGCAAGTTTAAGTTAGTGTAAAAAAGTAATTTCCTGTTGCCTGCAGGTGGCGCTATGATCATTACTAAATACTGGCCTTTAGATGTGTTTTATAGCCAGGACTCTTATCAAATGTGTTAAATTTTGGGCAGATCAAACATTGCATGGTTGAGTTACAACAACTTCCTTTTCTATTGCGAATCATCAAAATTTGTCAGGCCGCTAAGGTTGCGCCCTTCAACGAAAACTCAAGATCTTCGCAATTTAATATCGCAAAGGCTTTTGGATTAGGCTGACCAAAAATAATGTTGATGCAATTAAATCTCTAGGAGGAGTTTGCTACAGTGCAAAACATGTTGTCAACAGGTGGCACTATGACTATAACTGAATATGGGCTTGGCCGTGGGCAACTCAGGACTCTTATCAAAGGTAAATTTTGGTTCAGATCAGAAATTGTATGGCTGAGTTACAACAATTTCCTTTTACATTGTAAAACATCAAAATTTGTCAGGCCTCCACGGTTGTGCCTTTCAACGAAAACTCAAGATCTTCACAATTTAACATTGCAAAGGCCTTTAGATTAGACTGACCAAATATTACGTTGATAGCATTAAATCTCTAGTTTGTTACAGCATAAAACATATTATTTCCTGTTGCCAGCAGGTGGCACTATGACTATAATTGAATATGGGCATTGACATGTGTTTAGGACAGGACTCTAAAGAAAACTTAAGATCTTGGCAAATTAGCATTTGAAAGGCCTTTGGATTAAACTCAGCAAATCTGAAGATGATCTGATTAAAACCGTAGGAGGAGTACAACACCTGAAAGTGGCAAAAAAAAAAAATGCAAAAATTGCAGAGGAAATTCAAAATGGCTGACATCCTGTTGTGTTTAAGGTTTCGCTTCAAGATACTTTTTTTGTTTAGACTTTTGTGTTGACCATAATTCTGTACATGTACGTGAAACATAGAGGGGTGCTCTGTTAAAATTTTGTAGGTGGTAATATCAAGCCATTTTGCCACGCCTAATTCTGAAACACATATCAGACGCAAGTTTTCACCAGTTTTGACACGTGGTTCTGACAAGTAAACTGAAACTAGAAAACTAAAACTACAAAAGGTATTAATCCGTACAGTTTCATTTTTACATTTTCATGCTATCTGCTTATTCTCCAGTAACGGTTATGTTTAGGGGCGGAGCTTCATTCTTACTTTTTTTCCAAAAAGACATTTTTTTTTATACAATTCACATCTTATGAACTGAAAACTACATTAAACATTATAAAATGATGGGCATTGCATTGTCATACAGCATTGTTGCGCTATAGGCGTCCCGAGTTTGAATCCCAACTTGATGACCTTTCCGGATCCCACCCTATATCTCTCTCCCACTTAGCTTCCTGTCTGCTCTGATCCGTCCTATCATAATAAATGTGAAAATGCCAAAAATAAATAAATATCCTAAAATTTTGTAACTAATGCAAATCAGCAGGGCTGTCTTTAGGCGTAATTATTTGAGTATCATGCCGCTTGTGTTGAGAGGTGCACCGCTGCCCTCATAGGACTATTTTGCTCCAGAACAAAATGAAAAGCCTCTGTCTCTTTATTACTGCTGAAGGATCCAGTGATTGAACTTTAGGGCTGATGTTCAAGCATCAAATGATGGCCTCCTTCCTCACTTGTGCTGAAGCAGCACTGGCTATTCATCAGAGAGGTGGGGAGGTGGTCTCTCCCCTCAACACTATTAGGAAATTTTCAGTTTCAGCATTCTTGATGTGTCACTATAACCAGGTTAAAGTGATATATTAGTAAGAGATAATACACAGAACTGTTGGGGAGTAACTAAGTAAAAGCAGCAGTGCTACTAAATTAAAGGGACAGATCACCTCGGAAATCACTGCAAGTCTGTAGGAGTTTATGGAGCACAAAAGATTATATTTGGGGGGGACATCGGGGACCAAAAAACACTGGACCACATTGACTTCCATTGTGTGTGTGAGAGAGTGAGTGAGTGAGTGAGTGAGTGAGTGAGTGAGTGAGTGAGTGAGTGAGTGAGTGAATTCATTCATTCATTCATTCATTCATTCATTCATTCATTCATTCATTCATTCATTTGTTTGTTTTTTCGCCAAAAGAAAAGATCTGACTTGATGTTTGAAAATTAAGAAATTAACATATAAATATTAATAAAGTAATTTTACAGTTGCACTGCAAAATGAAAACATGAATAATAATAATAATAATAATAATAACAATAATAATATCAAGATATTTTGCAATACAATATAATAATTATAATTAATTACAAAAAATAAATTGCAGATGCACTAATAATAATAATAATAATATCTGTAATTTTATATTCGTATTTTACAATACAATAGTATCATTTCATTTATCATATTTGCTTATTAGTTTCATTTGATCATTATGATGAAATTATTATGAAAAAACCTCTATGACTTGAAAATGAATAAATTACGATATACATATTAATGAAGTAATTTGACAGTTGCACTGCAAAATGAAAACAGGATAATAATAATAATAATAATAATAATAATAATAATAATAATAATAATAATAGTAACAACAAACATCTGTTTTTTTGTATTTTGCAATGCAGTAGTAATATTACAGTTAGCATATCTAATGTTTTTTTATTATTATTAAGAAAAGCTCTATGACTTAATGTTTGAAAATTAAGAAATTAAGATATAAATATTAATAAAGTAATTTTACAGTTGCACAGCAAAATTGAAAAATTGAATAATAATAATAATAATAATAATAATTCCTTAGTAGTTTTAATTTAATAATTTTTATAAAAAGTATTATTAAAAGAAATCTGTATGACTTTACAGGTGCCCTGCAAAATGAAATAATAATAATAATTATAATTATTATTATTATTATTAACATATTTATATATAATAGCAATATGATTTTGTTTGTCAAATTGTGCAGCACTATAAACAAGCAGAGCAAATGTAATGCTCATTAAATTAATAATAATAATAATAATAATAATAATAATAATAAACATTTTTTTGTATTGTGTAATGCAGTAGTTGTCACAAGGACGGACTGAGACGTGCGGATCCATTTGCAGCATTTTATTCAGGCAAACAAACACAAAGGGGCAGGCAGAAATCATGGTCAAACACAGGCAGAAGGTCGGGGCTGGCAGCGAGAATCATACACAAGAGGGAGTCCAGGAATCAAACACACGGGAAAACAAACACGGGGAGAAACGCTCAGAATTATGACCATGAGGAACGATAAGACTTCGCAGAGTGGCTGTGTGTGTGAGAAGCTTAAAAGGCGGTCAGTGTGATGAGGAACAGGTGTGTGTGTGTGTGTGTGTGTGAATGAGCTGCAGGTGTGAGCAGTGATCAGTGCAGTGAGAAACAGGGAGCAGGTGAATGCAGTGATTGGTGCAGTGGCTTGTGGGGAAAGAAGTCCATGAAGTGTAGTGCAAGAGTTAATGACAGGACGACTCAATTCGTGACAGAGCCCCCCCCCCCCCCCCCCCCCCAAGGAGCGGCTTCCAGACGCTCTAACCACCTAATGAAACCGGAGGGTGGTGGAGCGGAGGCGGAACAGGGGGAGGGATGGAGGGCCAGGTCCATGTGGGGGTAACGGAGCTATGGACTGAGGTGGAGCCGACGGAGGGAGAAGCCATGGTGGAGGAAGGGTTGGCTCCTCCATGGGGCCGACCGACGGAGATGGAGCCGGTGGAGCCCGAGGCGGAACCGGAGAGTCGATGGTCCTGGGCGACACAGAGGATCCGGAGGGCCAAGGTGGAACCCAAGGCTCTGGCGACCAAGGCGGAGATGGAGGTCCGAAGGTACGTGGCGGAGCCGGAGCGACAGAGGACCGAGGCTGTGCCCACGGGAGGGAGGAGGTCCACAGAGCCGGTAGGACGGAACGACGAGGCGCAGCCGGAGGAGTAGAGTCCAGAGTCGAAGGTGGGGCGACGACTGACCAGGGCGGAGCCGGAGGGACGATGGAGCCCGGTGGAGCTGGTGGACCGACGGCCGACAGCGGAGACGAGGGAGCAGAGAGCCGGGTGGAGCCGCAGGGTCGGAGGGCCGAGGCGGAGTCCAGGACTCTGAGGCTGGAGGCGATGGTGAGGGATCCTCTAGCCAGGGCACCGATGGAGACTGGCAGTCCCACGGCAGTCCTCTGCATCGAAGGTGGGTTGTGGGTGAGCAGAGGGACTGTCAGGAGACAGAGGTGGTGGGACTGGAGCAGTAGGGAGGGTGGGTGGGAAACTCAACAGTCCATAAATGGCCTCCGTGGCCTGAACCGGGCAGACAGGAACCTCAGGACGGCTGGACGGAACCAGCGGAGGCTCTGGAAGGCTGGGCGGAACCAGCGGAGGCTCTGGAAGGCTGGGCTGAACCAGCGGAGGCTCTGGAAGGCTGGGCTGAACCAGCGGAGGCTCTGGAAGGCTGGGCTGAACCAGCGGAGGCACTGGAAGGCTGGGCTGAACCAGCGGAGGCTCTGGGAGGCCGGGCGGCACAGCGGAGGCTCTGGGAGGCCGGGCGGCACCAGCGGAGACTCTGGGAGGCCGGGCGGCACCAGCGGAGACCCTGGGAGGCCGGGCGAAACCAGCGGAGACCCTGGGAGGCCGGGCGGAACCAGCGGAGACCCTGGGAGGCCGGGCGGAACCAGCGGAGACCCTGGGAGGCCGGGCGGAACCAGCGGAGACTCTGGGAGGCCGGGCGGAACCAGCGGAGACTCTGGGAGACCGGGCGGAACCAGGGAGGCCGGGCAGAACCAGCGGAGACTCTGGGAGGGCAGCCATCTTGTGCAATGGCTCTGGAAGGGTGACCATCTTGAGAGCAGACTCTGGAAGGGCAGTCATTTTGCGAACAGACTCTAGAAGGGAGGCCATCTTGTGAACAGACTCTAGAAGGGAGGCCATCTTGTGAACAGGCTCTGGAAGGGTGTTTACCGTGGGAACATTGTTGTCTTCTTTGATTCCCACAGTAAAGGGAGAGCCACTCATTTGCAGAGCAATGTCCACGTAAGTTTGTAAAGTCCAGCCAGGTTCAAACGTGGGCATCAGTGAAGCCAATGGCTCTAAGAGTCCTCCACGGAAAAAAAATCATCAGGCATCCATCATCCATAGTAGACTGATTAGCCAATCGATGAAGTCCATCGCATACTCCTCAACAGACCGCTCACCTTGTTTGAGACGCATGATCTGTACCGTGGAGTTCGTGCTGGAACCGGAAGACACCATACTAGCTGCTGGATCCTTGTAGCGGTGAAGTCTTCTGTCACAAGGACGGACTGAGACGTGCGGATCCATTTGCAGCATTTTATTCAGGCAAACAAACACAAAGGGGCAGGCAGAAATCGTGGTCAAACACAGGCAGAAGGTCGGGGCTGGCAGCGAGAATCATACACAAGAGGGAGTCCAGGAATCAAACACACGGGAAAACAAACACGGGGAGAAACGCTCAGAATTATGACCATGAGGAACGATAAGACTTCGCAGAGTGGCTGTGTGTGTGAGAAGCTTAAATGCAGTCAGTGTGATGAGGAACAGGTGTGTGTGTGTGTGTGTGTGTGTGTGTGTGTGTGTGTGTGTGTGTGTGTGTGTGTGTGTGTGTGTGTGTGTGTGAATGAGCTGCAGGTGTGAGCAGTGATCAGTGCAGTGAGAAACAGGGAGCAGGTGAATGCAGTGATTGGTGCAGTGACTTGTGGGGAAAGAAGTCCATGAAGTGTAGTGCAAGAGTTAATGACAGGACGACTCAATTCGTGACAGTAGTATTAAAACATTTAGCATATTTTCTTATTAATTTTATTTAATACTTTTAATAAAATTATTATTAAGAAAAGCTCTATGAAAGATAATATCATTTTGAAGACTGAACACAAACATCTCTCGCTTCAGAGCGCTGCCATGTTAGATTGCGTGGAACGCTCGCCGAATTCTTATTGGTCGAGAGGATATATCGCATTTAGATTAAAAACAGGTTTGGCGCTTATAGCGTTTTGGAAAGAAACTGCATCTTGCAGCACATTTTAAACAAGGAAATAAAGCGATTTGGCATGAAACATTTATGGAGCAGTGAATAGGTTCAGTACACTGCAAAATGGCATAATTAACTCATTTTTTTTTTTAAATTTGGCGTTTATCGCGTTTTGGAAAAGAGCTCTTCAATTAATAATATTTTTTGTATTTTGCAATACATTGGTATTATTACAGTCAGCATATTTCCTTATTAGTTTTTTTTTAGCACAATTATTATTAAGGAAAGCTCTGACTTAATGTTTGAAAATTAAGAAATTAAGATAAAAATATGAATAAAGTAATTTTACAGTTGCACTACAAATGAAATAAAAATTATTATTATTATTATTATTATTATTATATAGTAATAAGATTTTATTTGTCAGCACTATAAACAAGCAGAGCAAATTAAATGCTCAATAAATAATAATGATAATAATAATAATAATAATAATAATAATAATAATAATAATAATAATAATAAATCAGAATGTTCAGTCAGAAAAATCACAATTAAATTTTTTTCCCCAAAATCGTTCAGCCCTAGTTTCCAAACACAATGTTTATTTTACATGAGCATTTGCACCTTTTCCTGATCCCTACAATCAAACTGCTGTTCTTTCTACTGTACCTTTAAGACAAAATGTAAATAATCTCTGTGGAGTGATAATTACTTGTAGCCAATGGCAAAGTATGCAGGTCATATGCTTTGTCTTTATCCAAAGTCCAAGGTTATTTTTTTTTTTTTATTTTATTTTTTTTTTTTTTTGAGCATAAAAGAGACGTGGTTCTTAGAAATGTAAAACAGTCCTAAGGTAGCAGTTTTGGATTCCAGATGGACGCTCGTGTCTCCAGAGACTGAGCCCGATGTGTGCCACGCTCCAATTTTTGAGCACTTTTTTCCTCCACTCCAACAGCTTCCGTCATTTTTTGTTTCTCAATTTAATTTCAGGCCTCAACGAAAACCAATGACTTTCTAAATACCCTTGGTGTCTCCTCAGCTCTATAGCAATGCGATATGTATTTAACAAAGCATCTGCCTGAGAGCCTTTCCACCTCCTCGTGTGTTTTTTTTTTTTTTTCAGTAAAAGACAGCCGACAGACGATGAGGGAAGGCACTGATGGATGTTGAAGAGGCCATTTAAAAAAGTTATAAAAAAAAAAAAAACACTTTCAGAGGCTTGCAGTTTCGGAATATAAACATTGATCCAAACAGTATGGAAAAAATGAAAAATAAATAAATATTTGAAGATGAAATTGAAGACACGTTACGTCAGATGTTCACGTTTAATTTTTTACATAAAAAATAATAATAATTAATTAAATATATATTTTTATTCTTCAGAAGACTATGAAACATCTAAGTCATTAAAACTACGCAAGTTTATTTATATTGGCATGAAATGTGGCAGGGCTTGTCAGAGCAAATTTATTTTTAATTAACAAAATCATCCACTTGTTGTCCCAGAAGGGATGAGAATAAGTGACTGCATGTGCTTCAGTGGCTTAACTACTTAGCTAATACAATCAAAACCGCCATAACCATATTACTCTCAAAATGTAATTTTTTTATAATAATAAAAAAAATAAAATAAAAAATAAATAAATAAAGTAAAATAAAATAAAATAAAATATGTTTGACATAAATGTTACATTTTAATTGTCACTGCAATTAAACAAAATCACTTAAAATGTATATGGTGTGAGTAAATTGGGTTAAAAAATGGTTATAATAATATAATATAATATAATATAATATAATATAATATAATATAATATAATATATTATATTATATTATATTATATTATATTATATTATATTATATTATAATATAATGAAACTTTGGCCAATTTCACATTTCAGAATTTAACATTAACATTTTTTATATATATTTGTAATTATTTTATTTTTTTTTTTGGACAAAATTTTTATTTATAACTGTCACTGCAATAAAAAAGCATAAAAATTGACTAAAAATAATACAAAACTTCAGTAAATAATAAACAATTTGGTAATTTTGGTTATTTACATTTACAACTGTCACTGTGATAAAAAAAAATACTAAAAATAATAATTAAAAAAATCTGTAAATAATGAAAAATTGGTTATAATAATATAATGTAACATAATATATAACAATTATAACATTTTTTTTTTTTGGACAGACATGTTCCTTTTTAACTGTCACTGCAATAAAAAAAGCATAAACATTGACTAAGAATAATTAAAATTTCAGTAAATAATGGAAATTTTGGTAATAATATAATATAATATAATATAATAGACATTTTGGCCAATCTAATATTTCAGAATTTAACAATAACGTATGTTTTTTTGTGTTCGTTTGTTCGTTTCATAAAAAAAATAAAAATAAAATAAATAAAAATAAAAATGTACTAAAAATAATAAAAGTTCAGTAAATAATGAAAAAACATGGTTACAATAATATAATATAATAATATATAAAAAATATAACTCTTTTTTTTTTACAGAAATGTTCATTTTTAACCATCACTGTGATAAAAAAAAGCATAAAATTGATTAAAAATAACAGTTCAGTAAAGAAATAAAAACTTGGTTATAATATAATATAATCAGAATTATAACGTAATGTTTTTGTTTGTTTGTTTGTTTGTTTGTTTGTTTGTTTTTTGACAGAAATGTTCATTTTTAAATGTTACTACAATAAAAAAGCATAAAAAATGATTTAAAATAATGAACATTTGGGTAAACAATGGAAATTATGGTTATAATAATATAATATAATATAATATAATATCAGAATTATAATTTCATGTATATGTTAATTTAAAAAAATCACTAAAAAATATAGATTGCTTTAGAAAAAAACATGAGGCAGAGTAAAAAATGTAAAATTAAGTATATAATAAATAATATAATAAATAAATGTTGGCCAATTTCACATTTCAGAATTTAACATTAACACTGTTATTGTCACCAATTGAGTCGTCCTGTCATTAACTCTTGCACTACACATCATGGACTTCATTCCCCACAAGCCACTGCACTAATCACTGCATTCACCTGCTCCCTGTTTCTCACTGCACTGATCACTGCTCACACCTGCAGCTCATTCACACACACACACACACACACACACACACATGTTGGGTTTACATGTTTTATGGGGACATTCCATAGGCGTAATGGTTTTTATACTGTACAAACCATATTTTCTATCGCCCTACACCTACCCTACACCTAAACCTAGCCCTCACAGGAGATTGTGCACACTTTTACTTCCTCAAAAAAACTAATTGTGCATGATTTATAAGCCTGTTTCCTCATGGGGACCTGAGAAATGTCCCCACAAGGTCAAAATCTACTGGTATTCCTATCCTTGTGGGGACATTTGGTCCCCACAACGTGATGAATACCAGGTACACACATACACACACACACACACACACACACACACACACACACACCTGCAGCTCATCACACGGACAGCTTATATGCCACTCACACACACAGCTTCCTTGCGAAGTCTTATCGTTCCTCATGGTCGTAATTCTGAGCGTTTCTTCCCGTGTTTGTTTTCCCGTGTGTTTGATTCCTGGACTCCCTCCCGTGTTTGATTCTCGCTGCCAGCCCCGACCTTTCTGCATGTTTTTTTGACTACGATTTCTGCCTGCCCCTGTGTGTTTGTTTTGTCTCTAATAAATGCTGCGAATGGATCCGCACGTCTCTGACCCTCCTTGTGACAGAAGACTTCGCCGCACCAGGATCCAGCAGCCTTATCCCACCACCAGCGCAAACATGGACCCAGTCAACCAGCTACTTAATCTGCGACAGGGATATCTACCCATTGATGAATATGTTCACCAGTTTTGTGAGTTGTCCAAGGAAGTACCGTTTTATGATGAAGTTATGCTTAAGGAGTTATTCCGTTTTGGACTGAATGAGCCCATTAAATCATGGTTCCCTGAGGGGAGGTTCAATTGTAGTTTAAAGGACTTTATGGACTATGCACTCATTTTGAGCAGTTCTTCTTTCACTGTGGATATCACTGAGGACAATTGCACAAAACTAGAGCCACAGCACAAGATGTCTGCTAGCCCTGAGCCACCGCACAAGATGTCTGCTAGCCCTGAGCCACCGCACAAGATGTCTGCTAGTCCAGAGCCTGTTCACAAGATGGCCGCCCTTCCTGAGTCAGTTCACAAGATGGCCGCCTTTCCAGAGTCTACACGCAAGATGGCCTCCCTTCTAGAGTCTGTTCGCAAAATGGCTGCCCTTCCAGAGTCTGCTCTCAAGATGGTCACCCTTCCAGAGCCATTGCACAAGATGGCTACCCTCCCAGACCCTCCGCTGGTCCTGCCCGGCCTTCCAGAGCCTCCGCTGGTTCCGCCCAGCCTTCCAGAGCCTCCGCTGGTTCCGCCCAGCCTTCCAGAGCCTCCGCTGGTTCAGCCCAGCCTTCCAGAGCCTCCGCTGGTTCCGCCCAGCCTTCCAGAGCCTCCGCTGGTTCCGCCCAGCCTTCCAGAGCCTCCGCTGGTTCAGTTCAGCCCAGCCTTCCAGAGCCTCCGCTGGTTCCGTCCAGCCGTCCTGAGGTTCCTGTCTGCCCGGTTCAGGCCACGGAGGCCATTTATGGACTGTTGAGTTTCCCACCCACCCTCCCTACTGCTCCAGTCCCACCACCTCTGTCTCCTGACAGTCCCTCTGCTCACCCTCAACCCACCTGTGGTGCAGAGGACTTGCCGTGGGACTGCCAGTCTCCATCGGTGCCCTGGCTAGAGGATCCCTCACCATCGCCTCCAGCCTCAGAGTCCTGGACTCCGCCTCGGCCCTCCGACCCTGCGGCTCCACCCCGGCTCTCTGCTCCCTCGTCTCCGCTGTCAGCCGTCGGTCCACCAGCTCCACCGGGCTCCATCGTCCCTCTGGCTCCGCCCTGGTCAGTCGTCGCCCCACCTTCGCCTCTGGACTCTACTCCTCCGGCTGCGCCTCGTCACTCCGTCCTACCAGCTCTGTGGACCTCCTCCCTCCCGTGGGCACAGCCTCGGTCCTCTGTCGCTCCGGCTCCGCCGCGTACCTCCAGACCTCCATCTCCGCCTTGGTCGCCAGAGCCTTGGGTTCCGCCTTGGCCCTCCGGATCCTCTGTGTCGCCCAGGACCATCGACTCTCCGGTTCTGCCTCGGGCTCCACCGGCTCCACCTCCGTCGGTCGGCCCCATGGAGGAGCCAACCCTTCCTCCACCATGGCTTCTCCCTCCGTCGGCTCCGCCTCAGTCCATAGCTCCATTACCCCCACATGGACCTGGCCCTCCATCCCTCCCCCTGTTCCGCCTCCGCTCCACCACCCTCCGGTTTCATTAGGTGGTTAGAGCATCTGGAAGCCGCTCCTTGGGGGGGGCTCTGTCACCAATTGAGTCGTCCTGTCATTAACTCTTGCACTACACATCATGGACTTCATTCCCCACAAGCCACTGCACTAATCACTGCATTCACCTGCTCCCTGTTTCTCACTGCACTGATTACTGCTCACACCTGCAGCTCATTCACACACACACACACACACACACACACCTGCAGCTCATCACACGGACAGCTTATATGCCACTCACACACACAGCTTCCTTGCGAAGTCTTATTGTTCCTCATGGTCGTAATTCTGAGCGTTTCTTCCCGTGTTTGTTTTCCCGTGTGTTTGATTCCTGGACTCCCTCCCGTGTTTGATTCTCGCTGCCAGCCCCGACCTTTCTGCATGTTTTTTTGACTACGATTTCTGCCCGCCCCTGTGTGTTTGTTTTGTCTCTAATAAATGCTGCGAATGGATCCGCACGTCTCTGACCCTCCTTGTGACAGTTATGTATTTATGTTCGTATTTATTTATTTAGAGTTTGACAGAAATGTTCATTTTAACTGTCACTTAAAAAGGCTAGAGAAATGTACCAGAAATAATGAAAAATTTTGTTATAATATAATCAGAATTATAATGTAATGTTTGGTTTGTTTGTTTTTTGACAGAAATGTTTATTTTTAAATGTTACTGCAATAAACAAGCATAAAAAAATTACTAAGAATAATGACAATTTAGTTAAATAATGACAATTTTGGTTTTAATAATATCAGAATTATAATGTAATATTCTGGCCAATTTCAGAATTTAACGTTAATGTATGTTTTATTTTTGTTTAATATTATTTCCTTTTTTTTTGTTCGTTTGACAGAAATGTTCATTTTTATGTCAGTGTGATAAATAAAACATAAAAATGTACTAAAAATAATAAAAAGTAAGTAAATAATGAAAAAAATGTTTATAATATAATATAATATAGTAATAGAATATAATAGAATATAAAAGAAAAGACATTTTGGCCAAATTCACATTTCAGAATTTAACATTAATATGTTTTTTTTTTTCATGTTTTTATTTTTTTTTATTTTTTTTTAGTATTTTTAACCATCACTGCCACAAAAGCATAAAAATTGACAAAAAAAATTATAAAAAATTGAGTAAATGATAAAAAATTGGTTACAATATACACAGGGGGAAAAACACTAGGAAAACATGACAAAACAGGACACAATACTAACAATAATATATTAGAATATAAACAGAATTATAAGAATGTTTTGTTTGTTTGTTTTTTGACAGAAATGTTAATTTTTACATGTTACTACAATAAACAAGCACAAAAATGTGAAAGAATAAAACATTTAAGAATAATGAAAATGTAGGCAAATAATGACAATTTTGGTTTTAATAATATAATATAATATAATGTAATATAATATCAGAATTATAATGTCTTGTTTTTACACAGAAATATTAATAAAAAAATCACTAAAATATTATATTGTTTTAGAAAAAAACATGGGGCAGAATAAATAATGTAAAATGTTGTATATAATAAATAACATAATATAATAAAGAAATGTTGGCCAATTTCACATTTCAGAATTGAACAGTAACATTGTTATTTATTTATTTTTATTTATTTTAAAACATGCATAACAATTGGCTAAACATTCTAATTTTATGTTTCACAAGAAAATAAATCAGTTTTGGTACATCATGAGGGTGAGTAAATAATGACAGAATTTTCATTTTTAGGTGAACTATCCCTTAAACCGCTCAGAGGTTCAAAAGGTGCACAGAAGGAAAAGGAAGCAGATATCAGACACTTAAGTCCCTGCAGTCCACATCTAGAAAGAGCAAAGGTCAGATGAAATGCATTGCCATACCAACAATTGCTTTTCTCCTTAAGTGGCATCCAGCGTCTGGTTTGGCCCTCTTAGGGTCCACTTCACTCTCGGCTTTGTCCAATTGATCTTGGATCACGAGTGCCGCAAGAAGGCCATCAAAGCGCTTGGATTCCCATCCACCGCTGGAAATATCCGCTTGACAGCGCAGCCGACCCGAGATCTCCTTGCTATTACGGCAGGACACACGACACGAAAATCAATGTCCAAAAATATTGGAAGCGTGTTGGGACATGGCTAAAGATATTTACAGCCAACTTAATTACCTTTCTGGAGGTAATCAGTGAGGTCTGAAGAAGGAGAAAGAAAGAAAATAGTCAAAGCAGACCTTAATTAAAAAGAAATTTAATTAAGACTAGCAAAGAAGTGTATTCATTTATCCAGCTCTCTATTGGTTTAAAGAAAATGTGCAATATTTACCATGTTCACACAAAATCTTGTTTTTATATTGATTACTGATTAAGAAAAAAACTAATTAGGTTGGCTTGAGAAAGTCAACTTACTGCCTAAACTTATTATTCTTCATCTGAGACTAAAATTTCTGATCGTAACTCCTCCTAGAGCTTTAACAAACTCCAAACTCAGCCCAGATCTTCAGACTGATCTCACCAGGTGTGCTTTATCTTTTCTAACTGATCCGACCTACGGTTTTCCTAAAAATGACGATTAAAACTGGGAAAAATCCCATAGACTTACACTGAGGTAATGTTCAAATGAGCCAAAAATATTCAAACTCCAACTGACAAAACTCCCAGAATCCCCTGAGACTCAATCAAACTTACCCTCTATGTACTATTTCTAATACATTTAAACACATTCAAACTAACTTGCTAATCATGCTAGTTATGTTAGAAACGTGCTAGAAACATGCTAATCATGCTAGCAACATGTTAGTCATGCTAGAAACATGCTAGTAACTTGTTAATCATGTGAACAGCATGATAGTAGCATGCAAATTATGCTAGCAATATGCTAGTAACTTGTTAATCATGCTAGCAACATGTTAATATGTCGCTAATCATGTTAACGTGCTAGTAACATACTAATCATGCTAGCAACATTAGTGACATGCTTACTGTTGCCACGGCAACGCGTCATGCTTGTCATGTGACACACCACAGCCACAATATAGTTGTAAGACACATCCTTTTATTATTAATATTCACAAACATTCTTACTATATTATGAAAGATCTGATATTCCAAATGAGAAATATGTCAAACTATCTGGTCTGACTTTCTCCAACCAACTTAAAGTTTGACAAACTTTTTTTTATCTAGTTCTAGAGTAATATTTTAGCTATAAAAAAAGCATTCATTTCATTTTCACTTAGCTCTATTAGCAGTTTTAGCAGTTATAACCAAAAATGACCTGTTTTGTTTTAACAAATAGTCACGACTTCAAATTCATTACTATTAATTGACCATAATATTGCGCAACAAGTCACTCAAAGCTGTGCATTACCATGATTTTACCATGGTTAATGGGGCTTAAAGCACATTTGACATCCATGCTAAAATAATTACCACACGTCATCTCATGGCTTGTTGTTTTATTTTAAACTTCACTGCCACTTACTACAAATGAAACCAGAGAAACTCAAATAAACAACATCTACCAAATGAGAACTTCCAAGAAAAGTGCCTTTTTCCCCAAGCTGTTTGTTATTCTCTCATCAAAGTTAGCGGTGCACGGAGAAGCTAGCATCATTATGGCCGAAACTGTGTCACTAAGTGTGGACTCTTCATGTCTGCGGTGAAATATGTTCAAACTTCAGGAGCCTTAGGGAGTTTTATCCCCTTCCGCCAAGCTAGAAGAGTGTGAAATTGTGTCTCGGAGGTTTTAGAAAGAAGAAAAGGTGAAAAAGGCACGTACAAAAAAGCAATTAATATCAAATCAATTGGAGAGAACACAGTGTACAACTCTCCAGCAAACATAAAGCGTGAAACACGAGGAAAAGTAGATGAAAGACTGAGGTGAAAAGTTTAAAAGTCTGAAATGAAACTATTTACTCACATTAAAATGTACAAAACCTGCTGTCATGAAGGCCAAGTCGACTACACATCGTCAAATGTAGCTGCAAAAATAATCACTGTTTTCAAACAGGTTTCCCAGACACTCTCCATCTATCATTGGTCAAATAAACACATAGCCACGCCTCCCGACTCAAGCCATTGGTTGACCCAGAGCTGCTGTTGTCAGGCAGTTTAATCTATTTACTCACATTAAAATGTACAAAACCTGCTGTCATGAAGGCCAAGTCGACTACACTTCATTAAATATAGCTGCAAAAATAATCGTTGTTTTCAAATGTTTCCCCACACTCCCTGTCTATCATTGGTCAAATGAACACATAGCCACGCCCTCCAACTCAAGCCATTGGTTCAGCCAGAGCTGCTGTTGTCAGGCAGTTTAAGAGGCTCAACAGAGAAAATAGCAATGTTTTGAAAACACAGTGTTTACACTGTGTTAAACAATACATTACCTATAGTAGTTTCTGAATAGTTAAGCTAAGGTAAAGTATTTCAACATCAAATTAATTACACACTTCACATTTTAAGGGAACCCTGGGTATTAAGACTTGTATGGCTTAAAGGATTAGTTCACTTCCAGAACAAAAATTTACAGATAATGTATTCACTCCCTTGTCATCCAAGATATTCATGTCTTTCATTCTTCGGTCGTAAAGAAACTATGTTTTTTGAGGAAAGCATTTCAGAATTTCTCTCCATATAATGGATATGTATGGTGCCTCCAAGTTTGAACTTCTAAAATGCAGATTAAACGCAGTTTCAAAGGGCTCTACATGATCCCAGCCTAGAAAGAAGGGTATTATCTAGTGGACCGATCGGTTATTTTCAAAACAAATTTACAATTGATATACTTTTTAACCTTTAATGCTTGTCTTGTCTCATCTCTGCAATGCGCATGCCAAGTCTATGTATTCCGAGTCAATACATTTAGGGTATGTCAAAAAACGTCTCAGGTTACGTATGTAACCCTAGTTCCCTGAAGGGAACGAGACGCTGCGTCGAAACGCTTTGGGAACGCCTCCAGCGTGACCACGCTCTGAATCACGTGTAGAATCAGTCCAAAGGAATCGCGAGACGTCACGTACGTGATGACGTCACCGACCAGGAAGCTTAAAAGCACGTACGGTGAGAGCAGCGCTAGCTTTCTGGAGACAGCAAGCGCCGCAGGGATGCCGGAAGTATGGCCTCGAGACGCAGCGTCTCGTTCCCTTCAGGGAACTAGGGTTACATACGTAACCTGAGACGTTCCCTTCCAGGAACTTACGCTGCGTCGAAACGCTTTGGGAACGAGAATGCCCACGCCGCCATACTGAGGATGTCCCTGCTGATCAGGGCGAGAGGACAAAGGAGCCAGGAGTGGCTGGAAGATCTAGCCCGTAGAAACGGGAGAAAGTAAGGGGCGTGGACCAACCCGCAGCGTTGCAGACATCTTGGATGGAAAGACCCGAAAGGAAGGCTTTAGAGGCAGACATACCGCGAGTAGAGTGAGCCTTGACTCCCAATGGTGAGGGGAGACCAGAGGACTCATATGAAAGGGAAATGGCATCCACAATCCACCGGCTTATGGAAGGCTTGGTTGCAGGTCGGCCTCTCCTCGGAGGGCCGTAGCAGACCAGAAGTTGGTCAGCCTTCCTCCACAGGGCAGTTCTGTGGACGTATGCGTCCAGTGCTCGCACTGGACACACACAGTTAAGCTTCTGTTGGCCGGACTCCTGGAAGGGAGGAGGATGAAACCCCTGCAGTACAACAGGCTGTGGTGCAACGGTGGGGACCTTAGGGAGGTATCCCATTCTGGGATACAGAAAAGCTTTGGCCATACCCGGCGCAAACTCGAGGAACGAGGGAGCCACTGAGAGGGCTTGAAGGTCCCCAACCCTCTTAAGAGAGGTTATAGCTAGAAGGAAGGAGGTCTTAAGAGTGAGGAGACGATCCGAGATTTCTTTTAGAGGTTCGAAAGGAGGCTTAGAAAGAGCCTCAAGCACCACAGCCAGGTCCCACGTAGGGACACGAGAGCGTACTGGAGGCCTCAACCTCAGCGCACCGCGGAGGAAACGTGTAACTAATGGGTGTCTTCCCACTGAAGTGCCACCCAGAGGGGCGTGGTAAGCAGCTATGGCCGCCACGTAAACCTTCAAGGTGGAGTGGGTCAACCCGGCGGAGAGACGGGCCTGTAAGAACTCCAGCACTGTACCAACTGGGCAGTTAACTGGGTCAAACTGGCGGTCTCCGCACCAAGAAGTGAAGAGTCCCCACTTCAAGGCGTACAGTTTCCTCGTTGAGGGAGCTCTGGACTGGAGAATGGTCTCAACAACCTCGGTTGAGAGACCGGAAGCTATGAGCTGTGCCCCCTCAGGGGCCACACCCATAATTTCCACAGCTCCGGGCGGGGGTGGAGGATGTGACCTCCCGCCTGTGAGAGGAGATCCCTCCTGACCGGAATCTCCCAGGGGGACCCGTCTAGGAGGGAAATCAGGTCCGAGAACCAAACTCGACCCGGCCAGTTCGGGGCTACCAAGAGTAGACGAACCCCGTCCCGGCGCACTCTTGCCAGAACTCCCGGGAGCAGAGCAATCGGGGGGAAGGCGTACAGACGCAGCCTCGGCCACGTCTGTACCATGGCATCTAGTCCAAGAGGAGCTGGATGACTCTGAGAGAACCAGAGGGGACATTGCGCATTCTCTTGTGTCGCGAAGAGGTCCACCTGAGCCTGGCCAAAAACCTTCCAGATCTGCTTCACCACAAAGGGATGAAGCATCCATTCCCCGGGCCTCGGCCCCTGCCTCGACAGGATGTCTGCTCCCGTGTTTAGACGCCCAGGGATGTGAACAGCTCTCAGCGAGAGGAGTTTCCCCTGGGACCACATAAGTATCTGGTGCGCCAGCTTGTACAAGGGGCGTGAACGCAGACCTCCTTGGTGGTTGATATAAGAGACCACCGCTGTGTTGTCGGTGCGCACCAACACGTGGTGGCCTCTTAGGTCTGGGAGGAAGTGTCTCAGAGCCTGAAACACAGCCAACATTTCCAGGCAATTGATGTGCCATGTGAGATGATGGCCCCTCCAAAGACCGTGGGTGGAGCGGCCACTCATGACTGCTCCCCAACCGGTGAGGGATGCGTCCGTCGCAAGCGTGACGCGGCGACAAGGAGCTCCCAACACCGGGCCCAGCTTTAAAAACCAAGGATTTCTCCACATGTCCAAGGCACGAAAGCATCGCCGTGTGACCTTGATCATGCGAAAAGGGTTTCCCCTCGGGGAAAACCCCTTGGTTTTGAGCCACCACTGTAGGGGTCTCATGTACAGCAGGCCAAAAGGAATCACGTTGGACGCAGCTGCCATGAGACCCAGCAGTTTCTGGAACTGCTTGACAGTGAGTGACCGGCCCTCTTTCACTCTCGAAACTTGTTTGAGAATCAACTCTACACGAGCGGGGGACATACGTGCCCGCATCGTGGAGGAATCCCAAATTACACCAAGATAAGTGGTCCTCTGTGCTGGAGAAAGCACACTCTTCTTGGCGTTTAGTCTTAACCCCAACTCTTTCATGTGTGCCAGAACAACACCTCGATGTTGAACTGCCAACTGTTCGGACTGGGCCAGAATAAGCCAGTCGTCGATGTAGTTGAGTATGCGGATGCCCTGGAGTCGCAGCGGAGCCAGAGCTGCATCCACACACTTCGTGAAAGTGCGGGGTGAGAGTGCAAGGCCGAAGGGAAGAACCCGATATTGGTATGCTTCGCCCCTGAAAGCAAACCTCAGGAACTTCCTGTGATGAGGAAGGATGGAGACATGAAAGTATGCGTCTTTTAGGTCTATGGTCACAAACCAGTCCTCGGACTGAATCTGTGACACAACCTGCTTGATAGTCAACATCTTGAACTTGAGACGCATGACTGACCGATTTAGAACCCGCAGGTCTAAGATGGGCCTGAGGCCCCCATCCTTCTTGGGAACTATGAAGTACCGGCTGTAGAACCCGGACTCTTGCTCGTGAGGAGGGACCACCTCGATGGCCTCCTTCCCCAGAAGAGTGTTTACTTCTTGTTCCATAACCAGAGCCTGCTGAGAACCCACGATAGTGGGAAATACTCCGCTGAAACAGGGAGGAGGAGCACCGAACTGAATGCGGTACCCTCTTTCTACAGTACGCAGGACCCATTGAGAGACATTCGGCAGAAGTTTCCACGCTGCCAGAAAGTCTACTAAGGGAATCAGCCTCTCGAGGCTGACCTCTGGTGTTTGAGAGACAGCTGACACGGGGTCCTGAAGCGGCGGACTGGAAGCTGTAGAGGGGACCTCCTTAGAGGTCGCGAGCTTCCCGGTACCGCTACGGTAACGGGCGGTAGCCGAGAGATGTGCTCGCTGGGATCTGCTGCGCCCTGAAGCACCATAGGTGGCAGGGTTGGCAAGACAAACCCCTGGGGACACCGAGGAGAGACGGGCACCGTATGATGAGGTGTTATCCGCTCTTCCCCGGAGGGGACTGTCCCCAATGGCCCTACATACCCGTCAGGGCCGTTTAGCCGAGCCCTTCTTAGCCTGCAAGACGACCCTCAGATCTGTCTTGGGCTTAGAAGAGCCCGGCTTAGAGCGACGCACTGTTTCTGAGCCTCCCGGTACGAGGGGCTGGTATGCGGCTGGGGCTGCTGTGAGGTTGCAGCCCCTGGAGTTGGAGTACGGCGGGGGAGGAACCGCTGGAACGCCGCCGCTTGACGACGTGCCTCCTGGTGCCTGTCGACGACAGAATCGACTGCGTCGCCGAACAGGCCCGAAGACACGAGCGGGGCGTCCATGAGGAAGACCTTGTCCTTTTCCTTAATACTGGACAAGGTCAACCACAAATGCCTCTCCGCGGCCACCATTGCTGCTATTGACCTGCCAATAGCACGGGCGGTCTCTTTGGTGGCGCAGAGAGACAAATCAGCGGTCCTCCGGAGCTCAGCCAGATCGTCAGGCTGAGCCCCTTCACCTGAATCCAACTCCTTAAGCAGGTCGGCTTGGTACGCCTGTAACACCGCCATGGTGTGCAGACACGCACCAGCCTGACCCGCCGCCGCATACCCTTTGCCCACCAGAGCTGAGGTGGTTTTCAGAGCTCTGGAGGGCAGCGCTGGAGCCTTCAATGACGATGCCGCCTCGGGGGAGAGATAGCCCGCAAGCGTCTGCTCAACCCGGGGCATCGCCGTATACGCATGCTCTAACAGCCTCACTACATTGGAATAGTGTGCAGCAGAAGGGCTGTAGAGCCGCGAGGAATACGGTTTTCCCCAGGACCTCGACACCTCGGTGTCACAGATTGTGTGTGTCCTCACCCGTGATGAAACGGGGGCAAGGAGGAACACACGATCTGTGCTGTTGCTGCTTATAAGTTTCACCCTTCTTAGACATACTTGGACAGACAAACAATCTCTCTCAAATAAAATTTGTGCAAACTGGTACGAAAAAGCAGAGAGACAAACACAGAGCGCTTGCTGAATGGCAGAAAGCTGGTGCTGCTCTCACCGTACGTGCTTTTAAGCTTCCTGGTCGGTGACGTCATCACGTACGTGACGTCTCGCGATTCCTTCGGACTGATTGTACACGTGCTTCAGAGCGTGGTCACGCTGGAGGCGTTCCCAAAGCGTTTCTATGCAGCGTAAGTTCCTGGAAGGGAACTCCCATCTCGTTTTTGCCTTCAACTTCGAAATCATCCTACAACGCTGTTTTACCTTTTTTTAAAAGGGCATTTGATCTTCTCTTATTGTTCACTTTGTAAACACTGTGTCTGTACTTATGCAGCGGTGTAGGACGATTTTGAAGTTGGGGACGAAAACGAGATGGGAGTTTTTCGACATACCCTAACTGTATTGACCCAGATCTCACAGAGACGAGACAAGACAAGCATTAGGGGTTAAAAAGTATATAAACTATCAGTTTGTTTTGAAAATAACCAATTGTTTCGCTAGATAAGACCCTTCTTCCTCGGCTAGGATATTTAGACCCCTTTGAAGCGGCATTTAAACTGTATTTTGGAAGTTCAAACTTGGGGGCACCATACATATCCATTATATGGAGAGAAATCCTGAAGGGGGTGAATACATTATCTGTACATTTTTGTTCTGGAAGTGAACTAACCCTTTAATATAATATAAATTATGTCTCTTAGTGAAATATGTAGTAGAAAACCCACAAAAGGTCTACTTTCACATCAGTTTATACATATTTTGGACTATGCTGTGAAATGGTGGCACTTTGTGAGCTACCTATTGCTATATTTACCACAACACCACTCACAAAATAAAATACTGATACGATGACCAGCTACAGTCTACAGGTGGCAATGGATATAGGTGTAGGCTTAAACCAAATTCCGTACCATTGATTTTTTTTCCAGTCTAAATGCCCCCGGATATCGAGTGAAATCAATGTTAAGAAACTCTTTTAGTGGCTGTGGCATCAAAAGAAGCATTGGCATGATTATATCCTGTCAGGATGGCATCTAGCGTTTCTTGTGTCTGCCATTTGTTTTTCAGTAGCTGTGATTGACTAAAAGCCTCAAAGGCATCAGGGCTAAAGTAGGACGTTTTATTCATCCACAGGGATCTTCCCATTCTTTTTTCCTCTTCTTATCGTTAGGAAAGCAGCAAAGACTTACATCGCTTCTCTTGTTGCCCTTCAACTAAAAAGCTGCACAATGTGGCATTGTATCGGTATTTTACTTCACAAGTTGTGTATTTCGAGTTATGTTAAGTAAAAATAGCAACAGGTAGTTGAAGTAGCTCACCGAGTGCAACCATTTCACGTCATAAAAACAATGGCGTCCCTCATAGTCTAAAATATGCATCAAATTATGTGGGCTTTGCAAATAGCGTTAATCCTTCATGGGTTTTCTACTACTTATTTCAGTAAGAGACATAACTTACGTTATATTAAGCCATACAAGTCTTAAGGAATATGTAGGGGTGTTTGGTACTACAGGCCTTGAGCCAATATCTGTTTAAATTGATGGAAAAGTCTTTCACTTGAAGAGATTTCCTATAGAGCTCAAGTTGTTCCTCTTGGATACCAAACATTCATCGATTTGGCATTTTGTGTTTATTATGAACGATTGCAATACACTTGTTGTTAGGAATTTCAAGTAAATTATGTTGGCTGTACTTCAGTGAACCAAAACGGCATACTGCATAATGTATACGCTCGTAATTGCCTGACATGTCTATTTTTGTGTTGTCACTCGTCTCCCCAGCCCTCAGTTTTGGGTCAGTTAGTGCACAGCTGTTTTTCTGCATTGTTTCCAACATCTGCTGTTATCTCATTAGCAAATGTAATTGTGACAGTAGTCACTATAGCACCCTCTGTAATTATCAGCGCCTATTTAAAAAGATGGGCTTTGTTACAGAAGATCATTATCTTGAAGATCCTAGTGGCGTAATGGAGCATTTAAGTATTTAACTGCATGAAAATGTGGCCAATTTTAAAAATGGAAGAAAATGATTTGACGTTCTGTCCCGTGGATCTAATAGTCTTTGACTTTCAGATGGACGTTTTGGCATTCTGACTCTAACAGAGATTTCATCAGATGGAAATGAAATCCTTCAGTGTTAAGTGCGCTTTTACCAAATTAAAATTCATTTCATTAAAGTCTGTGGGATTAACTGTTATACTCAAGGAGTTGTAATACATAAAGGAATCCATTTGTTAGTATTCCCAAGTCTATTTCTAGTTATTGAGAGTCTCTAAACAATTAGCCGCTGGTGAAAGATAAGACTGGTATTAAAACTGGTAAAAACAGTATTTCACACCAGGCAGTTATAGGAATATGTTTTCCTGGTTGCATTCACACCGGCAGTAGTAACTCTGAAGAAATGTAAGCAACAGTGCCAGCGACAATGTCAACAACTGGAGGATGAAGTAGTGCCTGGATTTTGGCGTTGGTCCATTTGTCACCATTTTCAATGTTCAATTAGTTTATAGAGTATGTATGTAAACTGTGCATTTACATGGCTTTTTAAAATAGCGGGAACCAGTGTTTTCCGTATATCCCCATTCTAAAGCAGGAGCTATTTTTGACCCCCAGTAGTTTTATCTATAAATAAAAACATACTTAATTCCTGTGGTGTTTACAATCTCTAGGATTGTCACCAACACAAGTATTATTTCTTAAGACAACATACGTATCCTGAGAGTTCGGAAAATTAAATGTCCTGTGGGTGGCACTCAAAAGTTAATGCTCTATCATGTTTTAAAACAATGTACCACCTATGCTAAACTCTACCGTAAACCGTACTGATAGTAATAACAAAAGCATACGTGAGAATTTGCTTACCGGGTGCGCTAATGAGCAAGTTTACTACATTAGAAAAGCCATATATATGGAGCACATTGTGTGATGCAAACATCAAAATATCAGTGTTTTGAGGTCATAACTTTTGCAAAAATAAAAAACCACCTCTGTAATCATAATTTATGTGAGCAGGAATAAAAATGTTCTGACCTTTTTAGGCAAAATCATTGTTATTATATTTAATATAATTCAGTATCCTATGAGGGATTCATGGAAGCTGTTACTTTACCATTAAAATTGCAAGAGGAACACCTTTTCAAAACCCCACAAAGGTCTAGGTCATCGATTTAAGTCTTTAGTGACATTCATGGAAGCAAGTGTTGGAAATCGATATGGTGCTTCAGTAAGTTGATGACAACCGACAGTAGGCCCAGTCCAAGTTAGTCTATAATACCTGAAAAAAAAAAAAAAAAAAACTGAAAAAAGGAGAAAAAGGGCAGTCATTGGAAAAAAGTTTAGTAACATCATCTACTAGGAGAGGACCTCTACATTTAGCTTACAAAGCAAACCTTAGAGGTTGGCTATATTATATATTCGCCATTGTATACTTTCCGATTATTTGGTAGGTGGGAAAAAAGTCTGAATTTACAGAAATTATAAACAGTAGGTGTAAAGTACTGGCAATGGACACTTTACCATCCCATGAGGCCAGAGGAGACGCCCAGCAGGCACCAAATGTCAATATAGCATCAGGTTGTCATTGGACCCCAACGTCGGACAGACTTTGTATTTTGGTTGAGAAAATCATGTTGACATCATTATTTGACGTTGACTTAATGTTGGATTTCGGTTGCACAACCTAAAAACAACAAAAAAATCTATGTCAGCTAACGTCAGTATTGGGCATAAAATTAACCACAAATTTAACCAAATATCAACTTATGACGTTGTGTGCCAGCTGGGCGAGTTGTGAGCAGGAGCAACCCAACTGATGCTGTAGGTCACATGACAATTACAACATGATAATCCAGTACATTCATTCTAAACACATTCAAACTATATGGAATGTACTGTAGATAGTCACAAAATAATCATTTAAAACAAGTATCTATTTAGGTATGTTTTCAGACACAGCCCTCTTGATTGTTCAAATGACAAACTCACAATATTGGCAGAGAGTTATCTCCAAGTTTTCATGTTTTCCAAGTTTTCTGATTGGCTAACATGTAGGCCATGCCTAGATTCTTTTCTGCAGTTTACAGGCTCTAGGATTGTCACCAACTAAAGTGTTATTTCTCAGGACAGCTAACTCTGTGCTATCTATCAGGTAGTAGGATCATTTTATTCATTTTATTGAAAAAACTGCTTACAGCAGCTTTAAAGGAAACTTTTTTCATGTCTTTTGTAGAATAATAAGTCAAGCAGTGAGCAGCCTTAGAGGATGAAACTGTTTGAATAATTCCACCTTCTACGCTTTTACAAGCAATGCCACGGAGGACTTTTACTATAAACAGGAAGGCTGTATCTGCGGCAGCGAGCCACATAACCCATCTGGCGTGTCCATAGAGCCCTATACAAAGAGACACCGCCTGGTCTACAAAGCGTCTGTTCGAGAGTATAAAACCTTGACATCACCCCCAGCACATATAATAAAAACCAGCCATGTTTTCAATCCAACCATTAATCGACGCAGACTTCTTTGAACCACCATTAAGACCATCTAAATGTACATTTGATGTCTTTGTCTAAGCAGGTTTTATTTCAGATTCCATGTCGATGCCAAGAACTGAAGGCTTCCCTGCGGTCCTTTTACAGATCCAGCTGTTCTGAGGGTCGAAGGGAGGACTGGGGAGGAGGGAAAAAAGATATGTTGAAAACAATCAGCAATTATCACTTTGAAAACTGTATCTTTTTAATGTAAATGTCTCATTGATGGGTATAGATTTAATTGTGCAATAAAGGTGCCCATCTGTGCAGAGAGTGCACTAAACGGCTAAGTGCTAGGAAAGTGTTGGTGTTTGTGTTGCTGCATACAGAGAAAACATCACAAGCAATATTGATCACAGCACAGGAATTTATAGACTGAAGCCTATGTTGATCTATTCCAACTAGCTATCACAGCCTTAGCCCTTAGGTGCTCACCATACCACCTCTAAGACCAACGTACAACAAAGGAACATGCATCCGGTTTATAAAGCTTTGTTGTTTTAGTCCATATTTAATTTTTGACTAATCCATTCAAAGCCTATTTGACCAATAATTGTTGCATTATTGTGTTGTGGCATTATTTCTGTAAAAATTACATTACGTTGCTTCTTGCACATTTCGCAATATTTCAAATGTCCAGTGAGTGGCGCTAAAAGAGTCATATTTTTGCTGTGTTGATGAGCGTACACGAAGATGAAGATAAAGATAAAGATAAAGGTTTGACAGTCTTAATAATCCAAACAATAAAGGTATATACATAAACCACATAAACGAAGGTAAGCAGTACCAGACAAATACAGAAACCATGACAACAAACAAACTAAACAGTGAAAATGGCAAAAAAAAAAAAAAAAAAAACAGAATCAAAACAGTGACAACGTGTGACAGATCACACCCCTCCCGGAAGGTGCAACCTCACGCTGAGGAGAAGGAAGGGACAGGAGATGGTGGAGGGATGGCACAGACAGGCAGGAGGAGGTTCTGGAGGTGGCCAGATGTCCTGGAGGAGGATAACAAACAGAGTCCAGGGTGGTAATGATGGAGGGTGAAGCCAGGGAGGAACAGATGGAAGAATGAGCCAGAGTGTAATAGACAGAGGGAGAAGCCAGGGAGGATCCCGGAGCAAGAGATTAGAGACACTCCAGAGCACAGCCAAGAAGATGGCCCATGGTGGAGCCGATGGAGGGGGAAGACAAGTTGGAGAAAGGGTTGACGATTCCAGGAGGCCGACTGATAAAGTCAGAGCAGGTGAGAGAGGAGCCCAGGGTGGAGATGGAAAGCCGCAGAGCTAGGGTAACAAAGAGGATCCGGAAGGCCAAGGCAGATAAATTGGAGCCCAGGTTTCAGAGGTTAGAGGCAGAGACTGGGGATCCTCCGACTTCGATGGAGCTGGAGCTTGACAGACCTGCAGCGACTCCAGTCCACAGATGGAAAGCTGAGGATGAACTGAGGGACTGGCAGGATGCATTGACAGCGAGACAGAAGATGGCAGAAGGCTCAGGTGAGCAGTCTGGGGTTTCAGGAATGGTGTATTAAATCTCCAGAGTCCTGTCTCAGTTTACCCTTAGCGGTGGAACAGTTGGCGGGGCTTTCCTTCACGCTCTTGTCCTCCACTGTCTTATCCACTTTGCGTGTAATTGTTGCCGGCTCTCGCACCTAGTTAGATGACAAATTAGGCTCTGGGGCGATCCTCATCTCTGACACTCCTCTTGGAGATTGCTTATTGGTCGTGGCAGGCACTGGCTGATGCTCTAAACAGCGGGATGACTCTTAGCTGCGCTCTGGGTCGGGTACTCGTCCACGATATCCCTGTTTCTTTTGTAGTGGTCTGGTATTCTGTAACTTTTTACAGACTTTTTATTTTTCTGTGTCGATGAACGTATGTGAAGATAATGACGAAGACTTAACAGTCTTTCATTATTTTACACAATAAAGGTAAATCCATTTAAAGGAAGGTTGGTGACATACATATGTTGACATTCACAATAGCATGCAATACCAGACTGGAACTTAAATACACAGACCAAACAAGGACAATTAATTTGACATAGCTGAACATAATGACAAACTCAAATCAGAAACCATGACAACAAACAAACTAAACAGTGCAAACAGAATCTAAACAGTGACAAGGTGTGACAAAAAGCATGTCTGGTTTTATCTGAATGAATGTGAATCTAGCAACATTTTATTACAATGGTTGTTGTACATATCCTTAAAGTTTGGTAATGAAGTGGCACTAAAAGGTTAATGCTCTATCACATTTAAAAACAACCTACTATGTACACCCACCCCTAAATTTAATTGGTAGTATGAACACAGGAATTTGCTTACCGGGTGCGCTAATGAGCAAGTTTACTATACTAGAATAGCTGTATATATGGAGCTCTCTGTATGATGCAAATATCAAAATGTAGGCTGTTTGAGGGCATAACAGCATTTTGCAGGGAGTCATGCAAAAATAAGCCTTTATTAATTGATAATCTACCTCTGTAATGATAATCTGTGTGAGCAGGAATAAAAATGGTTAAAGTTATAATACCACTAGTGTTCATTTCAGCTGAAAACTGCAGTAAATTGTATGGTACGGGTGAGTCTTTGTAATTTTCCAAAAATCAAAGTTATTAAAGTTATATTTAATATAATTCAGTATGGCCATGTGAGATTCATGGAAGCTGTTACTTTACCATTAAAATTGCAAAAGGAACACCTTTTGACAAGGCCACAAAGGTATCTAGATCATCAATTCTTTAGTGACCTTCATGGAAGCAAGTGGTGGAAATCAATATGGTTCTTCAGTAAATTGATGACAACTGACAGTAGGCCCAGTCCAAGTCAGTCCATAATACCTGAAGAAAGAAAAAGTCTAACTACTACTATAGTTGCAACATCTACAAGAGATCTCAATCTCCTCAGCCCAGTCTAGTTGCTCTCTGATGGGAAGGACTAAACACTCTGAAATCTCTGAAGGTCACTCGATTAAACATTGATTGTATTGTGATCGCTGATCTTCAGGTGAACCTCTTTTCCTTGCAGACCATCTTAATGTGCTCTTTCTATAAAAAAAAATCCTCAAACAAGTAGAAGGTGCCACTTCAAGTAAGGGTTAGGCACCCTTGCATTTCAGTGGAAGAGTCTGGAAATTGTTCAGCCAAGCAAAGCTGTGCAATGTCAAGGAATAGGTCAGAGAGTCTCACAAACATCTGGTTCAACATCAGATCTGCTGTCTTGGCTGCAGTGGGAGTACAATAACCTCACAAAGGTTGGTAAAAGGAACCATACAACTCTTCGATCTTCTCCTGGTGAACACAAGATCTTTAGGTATTTCGTTTTACATCATGATACAGATATCTGGGTTTCCCTTGGGTTGGCCTCTAGTAGAAAGTACTTGAAGTCTTGAATTTCCTTTAACAACAAGAGGTGCCTGAATGTCTTTAATCTCCTGATTTAAGACCTTGACATCAGTGACAAAAAGTTTCTTCTTCACAGCCATAATTTGATCAGAGAGAGACTCCTGTAATGAGATTGTGAAATTTTATCAACCAACTAGGCTAATTTTGTCTGCTGGATTACAAACAGACCTGCCAAGGGTGGCACCTGCACACACAGAAAAACATCTGTACCTTGGAGTGTTGTTTATGAAATTAAAAACATCCCCCATGACAACCATCTGACATCGTAATGTAACAAGCATGGCACATGTTCACTGTCCGCTTTATTACACGTGGAACAGATGTGGATCCTTTGGTCAAGACTTGATTTAATTCACAGCTTTGACAGCTTGAGTCTTGCACATCCTCAAGCATTTCTTGCCTCCAAGGCCAAGCTTCAAATGTAATACATGTTCCCCTGTAGTTGATGTTGCTAGCGTTTTTTCCAGAACAGGAAAAAAAAATGTGAATCATCATTCAACTACAACTTCACCATAAAGAAACTACTTGGCGGGATCTGTCAAGGTCAACTTGTTTAATTGCTATAAAATGCGTTCTTTCAATGAACAACTTCTTAGATTTCCCTGATCTTTCAATCACTCTGTGAGTTAATGTATCATTTAGTAGTGGCATTTTTGCTAATTGTTGTTAAAATTATTCTCTAGTAATGTGACATGTTTTTCAATATGCAGATCTGTTTACGCTTTGGAAACTGAGTAGCACAGTCGCATATGGTGGACTTGAGTTACTTCTTTTCTTGTAACAGTGTCCTTTGAAAAAAATGAAGAGAGTTAACTTGCAAGGACACATTACTGGTTAAGTGCCACAGATGTTCTGGCTTCAAACTGTAATTGGTCAGGCACAACATGGCCTTGGTGCTTCCGCTGTTCCCTCAAAAGTAATTTTTTAACTGAAGTAACTTAAATTACAGAGTTACTGCCTTGTATCCATATTCCACTGTTTACTGAGACGCAAGAGAAGAAATTGTTGAATGAAATCATTATTTTTGTTTTCTTTGTGCACAAAAGGTATTCTTGCAGCTTCATAACATTACAGTTTAAGCACTGATGTCACATGGAGTATTTTATCGATGTATTTATCTTTCAAGGCCTTGAACATATCAGTTGCGTTGCTGTCTATGCAAGATCAGAAAGATGCCGGATTTCATCGAAAATATCTTAATTTGTGTTCCGAAGATGAATGAAGGTCTTACGGGTTTGGAACGACATAAGAGTGAGTAATTATTGACAGACTTTTCATTTTTGGGTGAACTATCCCTTTAATAATTAATCGTGAGAATTGGTTCCCAAACTAAAAAGTGACTTTACAAGTAAATGTCAATGAACTCTTATTCTACTAATCCTAACCTAACAGTTTACTAATACTCTAATTAAAGTTAGTTGACATGTAGTTGCAAATGTATAGTTAGTAGACTGTCTAAAGTGGACTATTGAGATAAAATGTTGATTCCTCAACTTTGATTAAACAACTACATTGTGTTTTCTGTTCCCACTCAGATTATCCCTGTATTTGCAAAGCTCATTGAAGCAGTAAAAAATATATATTACATAGGCACGCTCATATACACATCATGTAGCCTGGTACAATAAAGCCAAGATTTACAGTGGTGTGACATTTTTAATATGTGAGTCTAATCCCTCATGGTCTCCGAGAAACAGAGGAATAATTCTTCACCGCCATGTACTCCACTCCTATTCTCATATTTATTTAAAACGGTATTCAAAGCACTTTCCATCATGTTTTTTTATTACAAGTATATAAGTGGATTCTTGAACAAGTTTTGCAGCTTTGGCAAACCAAGATGAAACTACCAAATTACAAAATCAATGCGTTATAATTGGCAGCTAAAATCAATGAATAATTTTATTGCATATTTAACTCCATAAAGTGCTAATCAGCTTCTAAGTGCACGGACCCTCTAAGAAACTACTTGCAAATGTTATTAGTAATCTTTATTGCACATAGGTATTCGATTTTAAGGCATAAATCATTCTAAATCATTATTTTATTGGCATGAATGATATCCGAAAATGTGTTGACGACTTTTTCGAACATTCAGATGAAAACACAGGTTTTTGAGGCCCACATTGAGCATGTGACATGGACTCTCAATAGTCTATCATGGTAATTGACATTCACCTGATTAGTGCACTTCATGTAAGTCACTTTAAGTGTCTGCTGAGACACTTAAGATGTAAATGATGAAGTCACCACGGGACTAATGTTATTAAGGCTAGTTCAAGTAGTTCAATCACATATAATGGCGAGCTAACTGTTACAAGGCCACATTACAAGAGAGAACCTTGTTGTCTTGTTTCTGTTTCATGAAATAAAAGTGCAAAACAAGGATTTGTAAAGAAAAATGTTGGGGGATTGTCGATATACACCAAGAGGAGACTGGTTTTCCTTTGCTGCCCTGCTGAAAAAAACAGCTAAAACCAGCCTAGGCTGGAAAAGTGGCCAAAACCCCTCGAAAACCAGCCTGCTGACCAGCCTAGGCTGGTTTTAGCTGTTTTTTTTTTTCAGCAGGGTCTAAACAGAACTTGGTTCTCACAAGAATATTATTAGTTTGGACGAGCCAGGACATTTTTTAATACAACTCCTATTGTATTACCCTGCTGAAAAAACAGCTACTGGTCTTAGCTGGTTTTAGCTGGTCTCCCAGCCTGGTCAGGCTGGTTTTAGCTGATGGTCTCTCAGCCTTACCAGCTAAGACTAGCCTGACCAGCTTGGCTAGGCTGGAAAAGTGGCCAAAACCCCTCTAAAACCAGCCTGGTTGACCAGCCAACCAGCCTAGGCTGGTTTTAGTTGTTGTTTTTTCACCAGGGTGTAAACAAAACTTGGTTCTCACAAGACTATTATTAGTTTAGAAGAACCAGGACATTTTTTAATACAACTATTGTATCACCCTGCTGAAAAAAACAGCTACAACCAGCCTAGGCTTGTTGGCTGGTCTTAGCTGGTTTAAGATGGAAGTAGCTGGTCTCCCAGCCTGGTCAGGCTGCTTTTAGCTGATGGTCTCTCAGCCTGACCAGCTAAGACTAGCCTGACCAGCTTGGCCAGGCCAAAACGTGGCCAAAAACGCTTCTAAAAGCAACCTGTTGACCAGCTATGACCAGCTAAAACCAGCCTGATTGACCAGCCTAGGCTGGTTTTAGCTGTTTTTTCACCAGGGTGTAAACAAAACTTGGTTTTCGCAAGACTATAATTAGTTTGGAAGAGCCAGGACATTTTTTAATACAACTCCTATTGTATTACCCTGCTGGAAAAAAAAACAGCTACTGGTCTTAGCTGGTTTAAGCTGAAAGTAGCTGGTTTTAGCTGGTCTCCCAGCTTGGTCAGGCTGGTTTTAGCTGATGGTCTCCCAGCCTGACCAGCTAAGACCAGCCTGACCAGCTTGGGCAGGCTGGAAAAGTGGCCGAAACCCCTCAGAAACCAGCCTGTTGACCAGCTAAAACCAGCCAACCAGCCAACCACCCTTTTTTTTTTTTTCAGCAGGGTAGTTTAAAAGAAGAAAGTCATATACAGTACACCTAGGATTGCGTGAGGGTGAGTAAATCATTTTTGGGTGAACTGTCCCTTTAAATATCCAAACTTGTCTCATTATGAAAGTAAAATGAATTGCAAACAGCAATTTAAATTGACTTTAAAAGATTAAAACAGTAAGGCGCCGCCTTACAGTGCACTAAGCTCCTAGAAACGTCTCATTTACGCAATCAATCCCACAATGCATCTGAATGTGTGCTTGTTGCTGCTAGATCGCTGAATCTTTTCACAGTTCCGCCAACCTTTTTGCAACATCTATGGAGGAGGAATAGTTTAGTTTTAATGATAAACACTGTAAAGACATTGTGAGGGCAATGTGTTGAGCTGTCGCCACTTCACCATATGTAGCTCACTGCAGCCAGTATATGAATCTAGCAAGTTCTTGCTCCCAAGCCGGTAGTTACAGTCTGGTCAGATGGCTGTTTCCAGCTACAGAGAGCAGAGATGTTTCATTTTTATAACAGTCATGATCAAAGCTTCCAAAAAATATTGCGTTTTACAATTTAGTAAGTACACATTAATATAATTATACGTTAACAGGAAGTAGAAAGAGATAAAGCTAGCAATTGCTCAGTAATGAAAGGAGATTAGCTGTTATTGTAATGGTAATTTTGACATTTTAGCTTTTTTTTTTTTTTTCAAAATGCTTATATTATCATACTGAATGCTGCAAACAGACAAACAGTTTTTGAGTGAGACAGCAGCCAATACCACAAAAATCACAGAATTTGTTAAATTTAGTGCTAGTATCTATCTACCTTATTAACTGATTTATGTGATAATGTTATATATAAACAAAATAAAATGGTAAATAAATAGTTTCTTGTGTTAATAAGTTAACTGTGACATTTTATTTCACGATTTAAACTTTTTTCTCATTTTCCCCCTCAAAATTGATATAAACTCAGATTTGTTTGAGAGAAAAAAGACTTAGTTTATTTCTTTATTTTCTGTTACAAAAATATAAACACTGAATTCTGACTTTTTCCATTTTTTCTGCTATACATAAATAGTTCACTTTTAATATAGAATTCTGACTTTTTTCCCCACACAATTCTGAGGTTTTGAGGTAGATAAATTAAATTAAATTAAATTGATAAATAGTTTAATTGTAGTAATATAATAGTAAACATTTTATTGTGACATTTTATTTCACAATTCTGACTTTTTTTTTCAAACTCAGATTTGTGTGAGAGAAATCTTATTTATTTATTTAATATTGCGAGATTAAAATTTATTTATTTATTTATTTATTTATTTATTTATTTATTTATTTACTTATTTCCTGTGGTGAATATGTTCCAACAAAGAATTCTGACTTTTTTCCCCACACAGTTCTGAGTTTTTGAGGTAATTAAATTAAATTAAAATAAATACATATTTTAATTGTAGTAATATAATATAATGGTAATTTAATATGAAAAATTTAATTGTGATATTTTATTTCACAGTTCTGACAGGTTTTTTAATTTTTTTTTTTTTTTTTTTAACTTTTTTTTAATTTACTATGAGATTTATTTATTTATTTTCTGTGGTAAAAATTTTCCATATGAACAGAATTCTGACTTTTTCCCCACACAATTCTGAATTTTTTTTTTTTTTTTCCTGTGGTATAAACAAATAAATATTTTTCTCATTAGTGAAAATGTTTCATATAAACAGATAATTCTGACTTTTTCCCTACGCAATTTTTTTTTTTTTTTTGACATTTTGTTTCACAATTCCTGCTCTTTTTTTTCCTCAATTATATTTTTTTAATCTCTTGTAACTGAGTTTACAGAGAGAAACACAAACAGAATATACTTGTACTGTTTTCCACTGAAAATAATGTCTCTTCCTGGAGAACCTGTTCAAATGTTCAGTGACAGATGTTTTGTGATTTCTCTATTTTAGTATCTTCCAGTATTCCCTGAGTTTAGATGGGTGTATTGTGAGGAATCAATGTTTGACTGGTCCAGCTGTCTCCCTTGATGAATTATTTCATTCATTTCCTGAGCTGGACATCTGTCAGGATTCAGAAACCATAACAACACAAACCATAATAAATAAATAAATAAATAAATAAATAAATAAAAAGAACGGGAGACTATTTATGAAAAAGAGATCAATCACTCCGAAGATGCCCTCTATGGGCAAACAGAAGCAAGGCTTGTCAATCCTACAATCCTACTGTTCATATTTATGCAAAGAAAGCCCAGCATGATATGTTGGAAGTATATAAGTTACTTGAATTAAAAAAAATAAATAAATAAATAAATAAATAAAATTAAAAATTTAGTTAAAAAAAATGACTCTGGACCACAAAACCTGTCTTAAGTAGCACAGGTATATTTGTAGCAATCGTCAAAAATACATTGTATGGGTCAAAATGATCTATTTTTCTTTTATGCCAAAAATCATTAGGATATTAAGTAAAGATCATGTTCGATGAAAATATTTTGTCAATTTTCTACCATAAATATATAAACTCTTTATTTTTGATTAGTAATATGCATTGCTCAGAACTTCATTTGGACAACTTTAAAGGCAATTTTCTCAATACTTTGACTTTGATCCCTTCAGATATTCAAATAGTTGTATCTCAGCCAAATATTGTTCTGTCATAACAAACCATACATCAATTGGAAATTTATTTATTCATCTTTCAGATATATGAGTGTCCGTTTCAAAAAAATGTACCCTTAGGACTGGTTTTGTGGTCTAGGGTCACAAATTCCAAAGAAGGATCTGAAAGGGAGTATTGGAATTCAAAAAAAAAAAAAAAAAAAAGGATAGTATAGGATAGTATATTTTCTGCTTTAATTGCAAAGTATTTTTTTCATCATATACATATTTGTTGTATTGACTTTAAGCTGATTTAAGTTGGGAAGGCTTTGCACTAAATAAGAATTGCTTACTTTAAATAATAATATTTACTCAATAAAATTAAAACAGAAATTTGGAATCATTAAAGAGTTAAACTGACGTCAGCATTTTAACTGAGGTACAATAAGCTTCATTTTAATTCATTTTAATAATAATTGTGAGATATAAACTATTGTGAAAAATAAAGTCAGTTGTGAGATATAAACTTGTAATTGTTAGAAAGTTGGAATTGAGGGAAATAAATTTTCAACTGCAAGAAATAAAGTAAGAATTGTGAGATAAAAAAAAAACAATTACAAGAAATAAAGTCAGAATTGCGAGATTTAAACACAATTACAAGAAATAAAGTCAGAATTGGAAGATATAAACTCACAATTGTGAATAAAAAATGAAGTCAGAATTGTAAGATATAAACTCATAATTACAAGAAATAAAGTGAGAATTGTGAGATAAAAAAACAATTACAAGAAATAAAGTCAGAATTGTAAGATATAAACTCGTAATTACAAGAAATAAAGTCAGAATTATGAGATATAAACTCACAATTACAAGTAATAAAGTCAGAATTGCGATATTTAAACATAATTACAAGAAATAAAGTCAGAATTGTGAGATAAAAACACAATTACAAGAAATAAAGTCAGAATTGCGAGATTTAAACACAATAAATAAATAAAATTTAAAATTTAGTTTAAAAAAAAAGTGACTCTGGACCACAAAACCAGTCTTAAGTAGCACAGGTATATTTGTAGCAATTGTCAAAAATACATTGTATGGGTCAAAATGATCTATTTTTCTTTTATGCCAAAAATCATTAGGATATTAAGTAAAGATCATGTTCGATGAAAATATTTTGTCAATTTTCTACTAACTCTTTATTTTTGATTAGTAATATGCATTGCTCAGAACTTCATTTGGACAACTTTAAAGGCAATTTTCTCAATACTTTGACTTTGATCCCTTCAGATATTCAAATAGTTGTATCTCAGCCAAATATTGATCTATCATAACAAACCATACATCAATTGGAAATTTATTTATTCATCTTTCAGATATATGAGTGTCCGTTTCAAAAAATGTACCCTTATGACTGGTTTTGTGGTCTAGGGTCACAAATTCCAAACAAGGATCTGAAAGGGAGCCAAAATGAACACTTTATACAGCCACTTTCTGGTTATTTTTTATTCATTTTATAGCTCTGTTTGTTCTGCATTTGATATTTTAATAAGAATACTAATTGCTGAAATTTCATACTTGGGTATGTCAATATGCAGATTTAATTAAACAAGCTTGAAGAGAGAATTTGCTGAATTCATTGTTTAATATGCCACCATTCACAAAAAAAATAAATAAATAAATAAATAAATAAAAAATAAAATATTGCAGATCATTTTGAGCATTAACAGATGACAAGGCCAGTCTTTTTCTATACTATTATCAAACTGCATAACGACAGGTGATCAAATAAGCAACACTATCAAATGACAAACAAAAATATGCAATCGAAATTCAACTGTATCACTATCAAACAAGCATTTAGGAAGCATTTTCATAAATTCACGGTCATGTATTTATGAAATGATGATGCATCCCAGCACTGAGTTGCACGTAATCATGCGTACATCTGTTGGTGAGCTGAATCTCTAATCAGGGAGTTGTTCTTCTGACGTGTGAATGCTGATTTCTTTCTGTTTAGCTGCATGTAGATGCGGTTTTTCTTCTTTCTTTTTTTTTTTTTTTTACCCCACATCAATAAAACTCAGAGCTGTTTATTTTGTCCGGGCTATGTGTTATCTTTTCATATCTCCAGCATCTAGGTGTGCGCAATCATTCCCAAAGGTTCCCCTACATCTATCAAGAACAGACAGGCATGCGCATCTTCACACATCTCCACATCTTGATTACTCAGGTATTATAATGCGACGAGCGACAAAACATGAAGCTGGCATGCCTGTAAATACGGCAGGCCTGGAAGCGAGCAACCGGGTGAAATATCAACCGACCTCCCCCGTAACAGATCCCACGGGAACCGTTGGGAGTAGATGGAAGGTATATTATGATAATGGCCTGGTTCTCATTCCAATTAACGGCTCTTATCCGTGCCGGGGTTGAAACGTGGTGGCATATTTATGCAAACCATCTCCCGAAATCCCATTATCTGTGGCCTTTCTTTATCTGACAATTCGATGGCGCTGGGTTTGATTAAAACTAAAAATTTATATGTGAGAGACCTTACATGCATGTTCGCTTGGAAATAGGATTTTATATCATACTTGAGGCTTAAAATGAGGTGAGAGCGTTTTAAAAATACAATGACAGTTGAAGTCATGAAGGGAGATTCACTGAAGCATCTAGCTACCTCTGACTCGGGCAAGACCCAGTCGGATTGGTCTGTTACCTCATGTCGACCTCTTTCTGCTGAACAGACAAAGATTTGACATGGCTTTTCATCCCAGAAATCTGCTGACTTATCAAAAGAGCTCATTCAACTTCTGACTAAAGTGAAGCACCGAACTAATGGCTGTTTGATTCACTTGGCAGAGATTAAACCATGGTACAAGAGACTGGAGAGGTTCAATGAAATGACAATGACCTCCGCTTTCAGGGTGGTAAGACAAGTAAGAAAAAATGTGTTTAAATTTATTTCTTTCATTATTTTCATGACAATTTAATATTTCCCCAACACAATTCTCATTACTGTATTGGAATTCAAAAAAAGGATAGTATAGGATAGTATATTTTCTGCTTTAATTGCAAAGTATTTTTTTCATCATATACATATTTGTTGTATTGACTTTAAGCTAATTTAAGTTGGGAAGGCTTTGCACTAAATAAGAATTGCTTACTTTAAATAATAATATTTACTCAATAAATAAAATTAAAACAGAAATTTGGAATCATTAAAGAGTTAAACTGACGTCAGCATTTTAACTGAGGTACAATAAGCTTCATTTTAATTCATTTTAATAAGAATTGTGAGATATAAACTATTGTGAAAAATAAAGTCAGTTGTGAGATATAAACTTGTAATTATTAGAAAGTTGGAATTGAGGGAAATCAATTTTCAACTGCAAGAAATAAAGTCAGAATTGCGAAACATAAACTCACAATTACAAGAAATAAAGTCAGAATTGCGAGATTTAAACACAATTACAAGAAATAAAGTCAGAATTGTAAGATATAAACTCACAATTGTGAAAAAAATAAAGTCAGAATTGTAAGATATAAACTCGTAATTACAAGAAATAAAGTCAGAATTGTGAGATAAAAAAACAATTACAAGAAATAAAGTCAGAATTGCGAGATTTAAACACAATTACAAGAAATAAAGTCAGAATTGTAAGATATAAACTCACAATTGTGAATAAAAAATGAAGTCAGAATTGTAAGATATAAACTCATAATTACAAGAAATAAAGTCAGAATTGTGAGATAAAAAAACAATTACAAGAAATAAAGTCAGAATTGTAAGATATAAACTCATAGTTACAAGAAATAAAATTAAAATTACGAGATAAAAAACAATTACAAGAAATAAAGTCAGAATTGTAAGATATAAACTCGTAATTACAAGAAATAAAGTCAGAATTATAAGATATAAACTCACAATTACAAGTAATAAAGTCAGAATTGTAAGATATAAACTCGTAATTACAAGAAATAAAGTCAGAATTATGAGATATAAACTCACAATTACAAGAAATAAAGTCAGAATTGCGAGATTTAAACATAATTACAAAAAATAAAGTCAGAATTGCAAGATATAAACTCACAATTACAAGAAATAAAGTCAGAATTGTAAGATATAAACTCACAATTACAAGAAATAAAGTCAGAATTGTAAGATATAAACTCACAATTGCGAGAAATAAAGTTGGAATTGCAGGATATAAAATTGCAACTATTAGAAATAAAGTGAGAATTACAAGATATAAACTCACAATTACAAGAAATAAAGTCAGAATTGTAAGATATAAACTCGTAATTACAAGAAATAAAGTCAGAATTGTAAGATATAAACTCGTAATTACAAGAAATAAAGTCAGAATTGTAAGATATAAACTAGTAATTACAAGAAATAAAGTCAGAATTATGAGATAAAAACTCACAATTGCAAGAAATAGTCAGAATTGCGAGATTTAAACATAATTACAAGAAATAAAGTCAGAATTGCAAGATATAAACTCACAATTACAAGAAATAAAGTCAGAACTGTAAGATATAAACTCACAATTGCGAGAAATAAAGTTGGAATTGCAGGATATAAATTTGCAACTATTAGAAATAAAGTGAGAATTACAAGATATAAACTCGTAATTACAAGAAATGAGGTTAGAATTGTGAGATATAAACTCACAATTACAATAAATAAAGTCAGAATTGCAAGATATAAACACAATTACAAGAAATAAAGTTAGAATTGTAAGATTGTTACGGAAGCAGACGGACAAGATGGTAAGTGAATATTAAACAGTTTTATTTTAACAGATGAGCAGCTGAAGGAGAATGACATGCACAAATGGGTATCTCAGTCTTGTTTAGTTTGTAGATGGATTCCGTGGTTTGATGAAGATCTGGTTTCTTTGCAGGAACGACGGGAGGAGAAGGTGAATTCGCTGAGTGATTCCTCTGAGGACTTACGACACACACACCGCTGAATGGATCCAGGATCGGTGACTGACTTACGACGCACACACCCCATGGATATAGCTGAATGGATCTGCACAGACTGGAATAGGACACAAACAGGTAAGTAGCAACAGGTAGGTAATAGTTTGTGAACTCGAGAAGAGAAGCACAATGAGTCCGCTTCGTATGAATGAGCCCGGACAATGAGAGGTGCGTGGTGTGTGCTCTTATAGAGGTGTGGCTGATTAGGTGCAGGTGTGTGTGATTTAATAATCAGGTGACTGTGATCGCTGGGTGACTGTGGTGGATGAACCTGGCCAATCCGTGACAAAGATATAAACTCGTTATTACAAGAAATAAAGTCAGAATTGCGAGATACAAACTCACAATTACAAGAAATAAAGTTGGAATTGTAAGATATAAACTCACAATTGTGAAAATAATTAAGCCAGAATTTAAAGATATAAACTTGTAATTATATGAAATAAAGTCAGAATTGTGAGATTTAAACACAATTACAAGAAATAAAGTCAGAATTGTGAGATTTAAACAATTACAAGAAATAAAGTCAGAATTGTAAGATATAAAACTCGTAATTACGAGAAATAAAGTCAGAATCGCAAGATATAAACTCGCAATTGCGCGAAATAAAGTCAGAATTGATAGATATAAATTTGCAACTGAAAGAATTAAAGTCAGAATTGCAAGATATAAACTTGCAATTGGAAAAAATAAAGTCAGAATTGTAAGATATAAACTTGGAATTACAAGAAATAAAGTCCGAATTACGAGATATAAACTCACAATTACAAGAAATAAAGTCAGAATTGTGAGATTTAAACACAATTACAAGAAATAAAGTCAGAATTGTGAGATTTAAACACAATTACAAGAAATAAAGTCAGAATTGTAAGATATAAACTCGTAATTACGAGAAATAAAGTCAGAATTGATGGATATAAATTTGCAACTGCAAGAATTAAAGTCAGAATTGCAAGATATAAACTTGCAATTGGAAAAAAAATAAAGTCAGAATTGTAAAATATAAACTTGGAATTACAAGAAATAAAGTCAGAATTACGAGATATAATCTCACAATTACAAGAAATAAAGTCAGAATTGTGGGATATATACATATATATAAATAAGTCGGAATTGAGATATAAAAATTTGCAATTGTGAGAAAGTCAGAATTGCAAGATATAAACTTACAATTGCGAAAATTAAAGTCAGAATTGTGGAATATAAATGTGAAACTGTGAGAAAGTAAGAATAGTTTTTTTATAATTCAGGGGCAGAAATAAGCTCCTATAGTGTCTCTATGTAAAAACAGAGAAAAAAAAAAAACCGCAAGTTGATAGCCACCAGTCTCTTTATACTTTCACCAAACCTCCCCTTTTGTGTCCCACAGAATATAGTCAGTCATTCATTTTTTTTAACGACATAATTTTCCTTTTAGGATGCTGTACGTGCCAGGATCTAGAGCTGAGATCTCAAGCATCCCCTTTCGACCTGCTAAACACCTGTGACCTGCCAGCTCCCTCGTCCACCATTTCCATAAATTCCCAGGCAATACGGAGCAGATCCAATATCCACAGTCATCTTGACTCCTGCCAAGCCCAGCTGCGCTCACCGTGATTGATTAGCGCAAGTCCTTTGCTCAGCGTCGCCTCCGGGCCAGGCAGGTGGCTTCAGCTCCCAGAGTCTCACACACGTCTCTCTCACACACACTTGTTGACACTTTATTGCCACAGTGGTCAGAATCCTTCACAATTGTGCAAATATGCAGCTGGAGGTGATATTTTCATGCATTGTTAGTTTATGATGGGGCGTATTTCTATGCTTCACAGCTCAGGAAGTGTCTGCGGCGTCAGGCCGGCTTCATGAATACGCTTCACATCAGTGCTTATAGAAATTCGTGTCAGAAACAAGGTCTCATGACTGTCAGCAGTTTCAGCAAAAACACTGTGGTGGAACAATGGTACAGTTAAAAGTGTAGAAAAAAAATTAAGAAATGTATTTAAAGAACAACAACAAAAATAAAAATAATAATAATAATAATAATAATAATAATAATGGTAGGGATTTCAATTTAACTAACTATAATTGTTAATATAGATTTTTTTATTTAAATAATTAATGAATAACTTACAGTATAATGTAT